>NW_026290915.1:1160808-1173308 GCF_023373465.1 Oncorhynchus keta | reverse complement strand
CTCTCTCTCCCCCTCTCTCTCTTTCTCTTCCCCCCTCTCTCTCCCCCTCTCTCTCTTTCTCTTCCCCTCTCTCTCTCCCCCTCTCTCTCCCCCTCTTTTTCTGTCTCTTCCCCTCTCTCTCTCCCCCTCTTTCTCTGTCTCTTCCCCTCTCTCTCTCCCCCTCTCTCTGTGTCTCTTCCCCTCTCTCTCTCGCTCTCTCTGTGTCTCTTCCCCTCTCTCTCTCCCCTTCTCTCTCACCCCCCCTCTCTCTGTCTCTTCCCCTCTCTCTCACCCCTCTCTCTCTGTCTCTTCCCCTCTCTCTCTTCCCTCTCTCACTGTCTCTTCCCCCTCTCTCTCTCTCTCCCTCTCTCTGTCTCTTCCCCTCTCTCTCTCCCCCTCTTTCTCTGTCTCTTCCCCTCTCTCTCACCCCCCTCTCTCTGTCTCTTCCCCTCTCTCTCTTCCCCTCTCCCTCTCTCACCGTCTCTTCCCCTCTCTCTCTTCCCCTCTCTCTCCCTCTCTCTCTCTGTCTCTTCTCCTCTCTCTTCCCTCTCTCTCTCTCTCTCTCTCTCTCTCTCTCTCTCTCTCTCTCTCTCCCTCTCTCTCTGTGTCTCTTCCCCTCCCCCCCCCTCTCTCTCTCCCTCTCTCACTGTCTCTTCCCCTCTCTCTCACCCCTCTCTCCCTGTCTCTTCCCCTCTCTCTTCCCCTCTCTCACTGTCTCTTCCCCTCTCTCCCCCTCTCTCACTGTCTCTTCCCCTCTCTCTTCCCCTCTCTCACTGTCTCTCCCCTCTCCCCCACTCTCTCTGTCTCTTCCCCTCTCTCTTCCCCTCTCTCTCCCCCTCTCTCTCTCCCCCTCTCCCCCCCTCTCTCCCCCTCTCTCTCTTCCCCTCTCTATCCCCCTCTCCCTCTGTCTCTTCCCCTCTCTCTCTCCCCCTCTCTCTTCCCCTCTCTCTCTCCCCCTCTCTCTTCCCCTCTCTCTCTCCCCCTCTCTCTCCCCATCTCTCTTCCCCTCTCTCTCCCCTCTCTCTCTGTCTCTCCCCCTCTCTCTCCCCCTCTCTCTCTCTCTCTCTCTTCCCTCTCTCTCTCCCCCTCTCTCTTCCCCTCTCTCTCCCCCCCTCTCTCTTACCCTCTCTCTCTCCCCCTCTCTCTTCCCCTCTCTCTCCCCCTCTCTCTGTGTCTCTTCCCCTCTCTCTCCTCCTCTCTCTCTCTCTCTTCCCCTCTTCTCTCTCTGTCTCTTCCCTCTCTCTCTCCCCTCTCTCTCTCTCCCCTCTCTCTTCCCCTCTCTCTCTCTCTCTCTCTCTCTCTCTCTCTCTCTCTCTCTCTCTCTCTCTCTCTCTCTCTCTCTCTCTCTCTCTTCTCTCTCCCTCTCTCTCTCCCTCTATCTCCCCATGTCTCTCCCCTCTCTCTCTCCCCCTCTCTCTCTGTCTCTTCCCTCTCTCTCTCTCTCCTCTCTCTCTCTCTCCTCTCTCTCTCTCTCTCTCCTCTCTCTCCCCCTCTCTCTCCCCCTCTCTCCCCTCCCCTCTCTCCCCCTCTCTCTGTGTCTCTTCCCCTCTCTCTCCTCCTCTCTCTCTGTCTCTTCCTCTCTCTCTCTGTCTCTTCCCCTCTCTCTCTCTCTCCTCTCTCTCTCTCCCTCTCTCTCTCCCCTTCTCTCTCCCCCTCTCTCTCTCCCCCTCTCTCTCTCCCCCTCTCTCTCTCACCCCCTCTCTCCCCCTCTCTCTTCCCCTCTCTCTCCCCCTCTCTCTGTGTCTCTTCCCCTCTCTCTCTCTAACCCGTGTGTATGTTTTCTCCCCTCCAGGTGGTCTACCCTATGAGTTTAAGGTGGTGATAGCAGGGAACCATGAGCTGACCTTCGATAAGGACTTTATGGCTGAGCTGGTCAAGCAGGATTACTACCGTTTTCCCTCCGTGTCCAAACTGAAGCCCGAGGACTTCGATGACGTCCAGGACCTCCTCACTAACTGTGTGTACCTCCAGGACTCTGACGTCACCGTCAAAGGCTTCCGGATATATGGGACGCCATGGTAAGGAGGAATGGGAGTTTTACATACAATCCCCACCACCTGAACGTGTGTGTGTGTGTGTGTGTGTGTGTGTGTGTGTGTGTGTGTGTGTGTGTGTGTGTGTGTGTGTGTGTGTGTGTGTGTGTGTGTGTGTGTGTGTGTGTGTGTGTGTGTGTGTGTGTGTGTGTGTGCATGGATAGCAAGGTTGGGCTCAATTCGAATTGAAGACAGTCAATTCAGGAAGTAAACTAAAGTTACAATTCAATAATCAAAATGTCACTTTTCAATAAACTGTGAAGCTTTTTGTTTCAAAAGTTCAAAAGTTTAACATTTCTGAATGTTAAATTCAAATCACTTTCTGGCTGCCTTCAATAGAGTGGTGGATTCATTCATACCATCATCTATCAATGAATCCAGGCTGCATCACATCCGGACGTGATTGGGAGTCCCAGCGCCGTCCGGTTTCGGCCGGGGTAGGCCGTCATTGTCAATAAGAATTTGTCCTTAACTGACTTGCCTAGTTCAATAAAGGTTACATATCTATATTTATTTATGTAATTGTCTAGTTGTAAACGGTAAGCCTCCAACAGACTTTATATGACTTGTCTTGGTCCCGTGTTTTAACACACTGTTCCACCACTACAACTCCTCTAGATCCCTGAGGAAGGGCAGTTTACACCAGGTTATCTTCCCCCATTCTCCTCTGTCCCCTCCCTATAGAGTTTACACCAGGTTATCTTCTCTCATTCTCCTCTGTCCCCTCCCTATAGAGTTTACACCAGGTTATATTCTCTCATTCTCCTCTGTCCCCTCCCTATAGAGTTTACACCAGGTTATCTTCCCTCATTCTCCTCTGTCCTCTCCCTATAGAGTTTACACCAGGTTATCTTCCCTCATTCCCCTCCCTATAGAGTTTACACCAGGTTATCTTCCCTCATTCTCCTCTGTCCCCTCCCTATAGAGTTTACACCAGGTTATCTTCCCTCATTCTCCTCTGTCCTCTCCCTATAGAGTTTACACCAGGTTATCTTCCCTCATTCCCCTCCCTATAGAGTTTACACCAGGTTATCTTCCCTCATTCCCCTCCCTATAGAGTTTACCCCAGGTTATCTTCCCTCATTCTCCTCTGTCCCCTCCCTATAGAGTTTACCCCAGGTTATCTTCCCTCATTCTCCTCTGTCCCCTCCCTATAGAGTTTACCCCAGGTTATCTTCCCTCATTCTCCTCTGTCCCTTCCCTATAGAGTTTACACCAGGTTATCTTCCCTCATTCTCCTCTGTCCCCTCCCTATAGAGTTTACACCAGGTTACCTTCCCTCATTCCCCTCCCTATAGAGTTTACACCAGGTTACCTTCCCTCATTCTCCTCTGTCCCCTCCCTATAGAGTTTACACCAGGTTATCTTCCCTCATTCTCCTCTGTCCCCTCCCTATAGAGTTTACACCAGGTTATCTTCCCTCATTCTCCTCTGTCCCCTCCCTATAGAGTTTACACCAGGTTACCTTCCCTCATTCCCCTCCCTATAGAGTTTACACCAGGTTACCTTCCCTCATTCTCCTCTGTCCTCTCCCTATAGAATTTACACCATGTTATCTTCCCTCATTCTCCTCTGTCCCCTCCCTATAGAGTTTACACCATGTTATCTTCCCCCATTCTCCTCTGTCCCCTCCCTATAGAGTGTACACCAGGTTATCTTCCCTCATTCTCCTCTGTCCCCTCCCTATAGAGTTTACACCAGGTTATCTTCCCTCATTCTCCTCTGTCCCCTCCCTACAGAGTTTACACCAGGTTATCTTCCCTCATTCCCCTCCCTATAGAGTTTACACCAGGTTATCTTCCCTCATTCCCCTCCCTATAGAGTTTACCCCATGTTATCTTCCCTCATTCTCCTCTGTCCCCTCCCTATAGAGTTTACCCCAGGTTATCTTCCCTCATTCTCCTCTGTCCCCTCCCTATAGAGTTTACACCAGGTTATCTTCCCTCATTCTCCTCTGTCCCCTCCCTATAGAGTTTACACCAGGTTACCTTCCCTCATTCCCCTCCCTATAGAGTTTACACCAGGTTACCTTCCCTCATTCTCCTCTGTCCCCTCCCTATAGAGTTTACACCAGGTTATCTTCCCTCATTCTCCTCTGTCCCCTCCCTATAGAGTTTACACCAGGTTATCTTCCCTCATTCTCCTCTGTCCCCTCCCTATAGAGTTTACACCAGGTTATCTTCCCTCATTCTCCTCTGTCCCTTCCCTATAGAGTTTACACCAGGTTATATTCCCTCATTCTCCTCTGTCCCCTCCCTATAGAGTTTACACCAGGTTATCTTCCCTCATTCTCCTCTGTCCCCTCCCTATAGAGTTTACACCAGGTTATCTTCCCTCATTCTCCTCTGTCCTCTCCCTATAGATTTTACACCAGGTTATCTTCCCTCATTCTCCTCTGTCCCCTCCCTATAGAGTTTACACCAGGTTACCTTCCCTCATTCCCCTCCCTATAGAGTTTACACCAGGTTACCTTCCCTCATTCTCCTCTGTCCCCTCCCTATAGAGTTTACACCAGGTTATCTTCCCTCATTCTCCTCTGTCCCCTCCCTATAGAGTTTACACCAGGTTATCTTCCCTCATTCTCCTCTGTCCCCTCCCTATAGAGTTTACACCAGGTTATCTTCCCTCATTCTCCTCTGTCCCCTCCCTATAGAGTTTACACCAGGTTATCTTCCCTCATTCTCCTCTGTCCCCTCCCTATAGAGTTTACACCAGGTTATCTTCCCTCATTCTCCTCTGTCCCCTCCCTATAGAGTTTACACCAGGTTATCTTCCCTCATTCTCCTCTGTCCCCTCCCTATAGAGTTTACACCAGGTTATCTTCCCTCATTCTCCTCTGTCCCCTCCCTATAGAGTTTACACCAGGTTATCTTCCCTCATTCTCCTCTGTCCCCTCCCTATAGAGTTTACACCAGGTTATCTTCCCTCATTCTCCTCTGTCCCCTCCCTATAGAGTTTACACCAGGTTATCTTCCCTCATTCTCCTCTGTCCCCTCCCTATAGAGACACAGGCTTTGTACTCTGGCAGCTCACAGAATGGCTCCACTGATACGCTGGCTGTTCATCCCAACACACACTACTCCTTTATGTGGTTCCTCAGGCTTAGGTTACGCCTGTGTTTTGACATGGAGGTTAAGTGATACATGTGGTACTGGAACACTGTTTCAATAGACAGTAGTCAGGAGTGTGTGTGTGTGTGTGTGTGTGTGTGTGTGTGTGTGTGTGTGTGTGTGTGTGTGTGTGTGTGTGTGTGTGTGTGTGTGTGTGTGTGTGTGTGTGTGTGTGTGCGTGTGCGTGTGTGTTCGTTCGTGCGTGCGTGCGTGCATGTGTGCGTGCGCATTCGCATGTTGGGGGGGGGGACAATGTGTACACGAGAGATAGGTGGCACACAGTGACAGTGTGTCAATAGATGTGTGTGTCCATGTGTGTGTCTGGGTACTGGATGGAATGGAATGAAACACATTCCTGTGGCCTAGCGTCTCCCCTCTCTCCTCTATTCAGGGACTTTCTCTCTGATCTTTAAATAGGTAACCAGGTCACACCTACGTCCTGTCGCGGGGCTATAATTAGCTGTTTAGCGGCTAGGCTAGGGAAGCAGTGGGTGTCAGAGGGGAGACGGATACGGCATTCCAGACATCACAGAAACAGCAGCAGGCCAGACAAGGGAGGAAACAGAGGGGGAGAGAACCAAGGGCCAGAACATAGTCAATATATCTTGATGTCTTCTCTCACCTGCTCTCTCTTCCTCTTCTCTCTCTCCATCTCTTTTTCTCTCTCTCTCTCTCTCTCTCTCTCTCTCTCTCTCTCTCTCTCTCTCTCTCTCTCTCTCTCTCTCTCTCTCTCTCTCTCTCTCTCTCTCTCTTCTCTCTCTCTCTCTCTCTCTCTCTCTCTCTCTCTCTTCCTCTTTCTCTCTCTCCATCTCTTTCTGTCTTTCTCTCATTCTCTCTTTCTCTCTCTCTCTCTTCCTCTTTCTCTCTCTCCATCTCTTTCTGTCTTTCTCTTTCTCTCGTTCTCTCTCTCTCTCTTTCTCTCTCTCCATCTCTTTCTGTCTTTCTCTTTCTCTTGTTCTCTCGTTCTCTCTTTCTCTGTCTCTTTCTCTCTCTCTCTCCATCTCTTTCTGTCTTTCTCTTTCTCTCGTTCTCTCTTTCTCTGTCTCTTTCTCTCTTTCTCTCTCGTTCTCTCTTTCTCTCTCTTTCTCTCTCTCCATCTCTTTCTGTCTTTCTTTTTCTCTTGGTCTCTCTTTCTCTCTCTCTCGTTCTCTCTCGTTTTCTCTCTCAGTTTCTCTCTGTCTCTTTCTCAGTGCATGCTGGGAGTGTTTTGTAGTTGAGAGGCTGTGTGAAATGTTTAAAGTTAGATGCTGGAGGGTTAATACACTTTTATTTTAACGGTACCCATTGTTTTTTAAAAAGTTAGGTAGGAAAAGGACAGAGTTTTAGTTTCCCGGGGCTTGGAAGGTGTGGTGTGTGCGATGGCAGCCTAGCGCAGAGGAGACGCTGTTGTTACGGCATGGATTCAGGTGTGTTCCTGAGAATGGAGTTAAGGTGGAGGAGGTTCTGCGGTCGGCGAACAGGTACGAGCTGAATTCATACATTACACATCTAGAATGAACAAAGCTGTGGTTGTGTTTACGAAACGAGTGAATTTGGTGGGTGTGCTGATTGCTAGTGGAATATTTGTAAGGGATATGTTGGTGTCGATTTCTCCTATTTCGGCTCTTTCGACCAGGGTAGTAGTTGATCATCTGCCTTCGTTTATTACGGATGTTTTAAAGAGCGGAGTCAGTTTGGTAAGTTTGCCAGCGGTGTTCCTGTACTGCCGGCAGGTTTTCAGGCAGATGCTGTTTAGCATGTTGTTTCGTTCCGGAGGCAAGTGTTTATGTTTCTGAACTACAATGAGCAACAGTTAAATGTGCACCTTAAAGTGAGGCATGGGGAAGGTCTCTATGCAGGGTTTGCCAGCACAGGTAGTCTTCGGTGTTTTGAGTGTGGGGATTTGGGGCATAAGAGCTTTTCGTGCCACATAAAGACCACAGACAAGGTGAGGATACAATTGCCAGTGGGGGAAATCGAGGTCAACATGCAAGGGGCCATGAGACGCAGGCAGCAGAGGCTGGGTCTAGTCATGCTATAGAGGGTGGTAGATGAGGCTGGGTCTAGTCAGGCTATAGAGGGTGGTAGATGAGGCTGGGTCTCGTCAGGCTATAGAGGGTGGTAGATGAGGCTGGGTCTAGTCAGGCTATAGAGGGTGGTAGATGAGGCTGGGTCTAGTCAGGCTATAGAGGGTGGTGTAGATGAGGCTGGGTCTAGTCATGCTATAGATGGTGGTGTAGATGAGGCTGGGTCTCGTCAGGCTATAGAGGGTGGTAGATGAGGCTGGGTCTAGTCAGGCTATAGAGGGTGGTGTAGATGAGGCTGGGTCTAGTCAGGCTATAGATGGTGGTGTAGATGAGGCTGGGTCTAGTCAGGCTATAGAGGGTGGTGTAGATGAGGCTGGGTCTAGTCAGGCTATAGAGGGTGGTGTAGATGAGGCTGGGTCTAGTCAGGCTATAGATGGTGGTGTAGATGAGGCTGGGTCTAGTCAGGCTATAGAGGGTGGTGTAGATGAGGCTGGGTCTAGTCAGGCTATAGATGGTGGTGTAGATGAGGCTGGGTCTAGTCAGGCTATAGAGGGTGGTGTAGATGAGGCTGGGTCTAGTCAGGCTATAGAGGGTGGTAGATGAGGCTGGGCCTAGTCAGGCTATAGAGGGTGGTGTAGATGAGGCTGGGTCTAGTCAGGCTATAGAGGGTGGTGTAGATGAGGCTGGGTCTCGTCAGGCTATAGAGGGTGGTGTAGATGAGGCTGGGTCTAGTCAGGCTATAGAGGCCCAGACATATTGTGTCCCGGGATGCTCAATCACAGACTTTGTTCTTGTTCTTAATCAGGGACATGTTGGACTTGTTGAGAGGTTCTAATGTAAACTTTGGATTTTGGACTGGCTTTTGATAGATTGGACCATGAGTATCTGTTTAATGTGATGTTTGGGTTTGGGGAAAGGTTTTTTGGCCTGTGTGAATATGTTGTATGCTGGGGCGTCATGTATGGTCAAGTTGGGAGGGGGGCTCAGCAGGCCAGTCTGGGTGAGACGGGGCTTCAGACAAGGATGTCCTCTATCGGGGCAGTTATATACACTAGCCATTGAGCCTTTTTTGAGGTGACTGCAGGGAATGTGCTGGACAGGGATGGGTGTGTTGACAGGCATAGCAGTGTCAGCGTATGCAGATTACGTAACTGTGATGGGCAGGAAATGCAGGCACTAGAGACTAGTCTGAAGTTGTACGAGGGAGCTTCGTCAGCTATGGTGAACTGGGGCAAGTGCAAAGCTCTGTTATGTTGGGCATGGAGGGATAAGGCCCCTATTCTGCTTCCAGGGGCTTTGCAGTGGGGTTGTGAAGGGCTTACAATTTTGGCGGTGTACCTGGGCTCGGAGAGGTGGGTCAGGAAGAACTTGGAGGGGCTGTCACAGGCAGTGGTGTCAAGACTGGCCAGGTGGAGGTGGCTCCTGTCCCAAGTGTCAAAGGTGGGGGATAACAAACCCTTTACTATAATTTAATGGGATGGTCTCTGTGCGCCTTGTGGTGGAATTTGAGTTCTATAAAATGATACAAGGTGAGGAGATATTTCAGGAGATATGGTGTGTCGGGGGGCTGTCTGTACAGCTGGGGAAGATGGGTTGGATATACGGATGTAGAAGTGGTCAGATTTTTGGTTATTGTGATGTGTGGTGTTGTTTTGTATCGTGGAGCAAGGTGAGTATGAGGTACAGGGGATATTGTTTTCTTGTCTTAATAAGGGGGAGTGGGGGAGAGGGGTTTAATGAAATGAGAATGTATCATTAAATAAAGACAAAAGGTCTCTCTCTCTCTTGTTCTTTCTCTCTGTTTTCTCTCTCTGGCTCTCCCACGTTCTCTCACTCTCTCTCTCTCTTGTTCTTTCTCTCTGTTCTCTCTCTCTCTGGCTCTCTCCCACATTCTCTCACTCTCTCTCTCTATCTCTTGTTCTTTCTCTCTGTTTTCTCTCTCTGGCTCTCTCTCACGTTCTCTCACTCTCTCTCTCTCTCTCTCTCTTGTTCTTTCTCTCTGTTTTCTCTCTCTCTGGCTCTCTCCCATGTTCTCTCACTCTCTTGTTCTCTCTTTCTCTGTCCTCGCTCTTCCTCTTTCTTTCTCTCTCTCTCTTCCTCTTTCTCTCTCTCTCGGTTTTCTTCTCTCAGTCTCTGGCTTTCTCCCATGTTTCCTCACTATTTCTCTCTCTCAATATTTCTTCCCTGCCTTTCTTTACCTCTTTCTTTTCCCCATCTGTCTCTTTCCTTCTCTCGTTCTCCATCCCCGTTACGAGAGAAAGCCACTCCCCCTCCTTCCCTGGTGTGTGTTTACTGTGAGGGCTGCTAAGTGTCTGTTGTGACAGCTTGGGGTCATGTGAGAGGCAGAGGTGAAAGCTTGGGGGTCTGGTGAGAGGCAGACCCCCCCACTCCACCTCTCTCGCCCCCCTCTAACCAGTGTCCGTCTGGCTTGCAGCAGTCCGGGATGCCCAGCCTGTCTGTTCAGTGTGAGGTCTCACTTAGCTCCACATTGACCCCAACACTACACCACTACAGGACGTGGGTGACCTGGTAAAGTGGACAGCTAAGAGCGTTGCTCAGACAAGTTTGTTTCAACCTTCTGAGTCCAGCATTGAATGGCACCCTTGTATTCCTAATTTAAGTTCAGGGGGTAAGGTTAAGGTTTGGGATGGGGTTATAATAATAATAATGGCTATGGCCTAGACCAACAGTACACTACACCCCAACCTAACAGTACACTACACCCCAACCTAACAGTACACTACACCCCAACCTAACAGTACACTACACCCCAACCTAACAGTACACTACACCCCAACCTAACAGTACACTACACCCCAACCTAACAGTACACTACACCCCAACCTAACAGTACACTACACCCTCTACTACTGCTACTACTACTACTACTATTGCTGCTGCTATGGAGAACATAAATGTTTTGTTAGCTAGTGTTTAATACCCTCCTCCATCTCTATGTTGACTGGTGTTTAATACCCTCCTCCATCTCTATGTTGACTGGTGTTTAATACCCTCCTCCATCTCTATGTTGACTGGTGTTTAATACCCTCCTCCATCTCTATGTTGACTGGTGTTTAATACCCTCCTCCATCTCTATGTTGACTGGTGTTTAATACCCTCCTCCATCTCTATGTTGACTGGTGTTTAATACCCTCCTCCATCTCTATGTTGACTGGTGTTTAATACCCTCCTCCATCTCTATGTTGACTGGTGTTTAATATCCCTCCTCCATCTCTATGTTGACTGGTGTTTAATACCCTCCTCCATCTCTATGTTGACTGGTGTTTAATACCCTCCTCCATCTCTATGTTGACTGGTGTTTAATACCCTCCTCCATCTCTATCTCTATGTTGACTGGTGTTTAATACCCCTCCATCCTCCATCTCTATGTTGACTGGTGTTTAATACCCTCCTCCATCTCTATCTCTATGTTGACTGGTGTTTAATATCTCTATGTTGACTCCTCCATCTCTATGTTGACTGGTGTTTAATACCCTCCTCCATCTCTATGTTGACTGGTGTTTAATAATCTCTACCCCTCCTCCATCTCTATGTTGACTGGTGTTTAATACCCTCCTCCATCTCTATGTTGACTGGTGTTTAATACCCTCCTCCATCTCTATGTTGACTGGTGTTTAATACCCTCCTCCATCTCTATGTTGACTGGTGTTTAATACCCTCCTCCATCTCTATGTTGACTGGTGTTTAATACCCTCCTCCATCTCTATGTTGACTGGTGTTTAATACCCTCCTCCATCTCTATGTTGACTGGTGTTTAATACCCTCCTCCATCTCTATGTTGACTGGTGTTTAATACCCTCCTCCATCTCTATGTTGACTGGTGTTTAATACCCTCCCTCCTCCATCTCTATGTTGACTGGTGTTTAATACCCTCCTCCATCTCTATGTTGACTGGTGTTTAATACCCTCCTCCATCTCTATGTTGACTGGTGTTTAATACCCTCCTCCATCTCTATGTTGACTGGTGTTTAATACCCTCCTCCATCTCTATGTTGACTGGTGTTTAATACCCTCCTCCATCTCTATGTTGACTGGTGTTTAATACCCTCCCTCCTCCATCTCTATGTTGACTGGTGTTTAATACCCTCCTCCATCTCTATGTTGACTGGTGTTTAATACCCTCCTCCATCTCTATGTTGACTGGTGTTTAATACCCTCCTCCATCTCTATGTTGACTGGTGTTTAATACCCTCCTCCATCTCTATGTTGACTGGTGTTTAATACCCTCCTCCATCTCTATGTTGACTGGTGTTTAATACCCTCCTCCATCTCTATGTTGACTGGTGTTTAATACCCTCCTCCATCTCTATGTTGACTGGTGTTTAATGCCCTCCTCCATCTCTATGTTGACTGGTGTTTAATGCCCTCCTCCATCTCTATGTTGACTGGTGTTTAATACCCTCCTCCATCTCTATGTTGACTGGTGTTTAATGCCCTCCTCCATCTCTATGTTGACTGGTGTTTAATACCCTCCTCCATCTCTATGTTGACTGGTGTTTAATACCCTCCTCCATCTCTATGTTGACTGGTGTTTAATACCCTCCTCCATCTCTATGTTGACTGGTGTTTAATACCCTCCTCCATCTCTATGTTGACTGGTGTTTAATACCCTCCTCCATCTCTATGTTGACTGGTGTTTAATACCCTCCTCCATCTCTATGTTGACTGGTGTTTAATACCCTCCTCCATCTCTATGTTGACTGGTGTTTAATACCCTCCTCCATCTCTATGTTGACTGGTGTTTAATACCCTCCTCCATCTCTATGTTGACTGGTGTTTAATACCCTCCTCCATCTCTATGTTGACTGGTGTTTAATACCCTCCTCCATCTCTATGTTGACTGGTGTTTAATACCCTCATCCATCTCTATGTTGACTGGTGTTTAATGCCCTCCTCCATCTCTATGTTGACTGGTGTTTAATACCCTCCTCCATCTCTATGTTGACTGGTGTTTAATACCCTCCTCCATCTCTATGTTGACTGGTGTTTAATACCCTCCTCCATCTCTATGTTGACTGGTGTTTAATACCCTCCTCCATCTCTATGTTGACTGGTGTTTAATACCCTCCTCCATCTCTATGTTGACTGGTGTTTAATGCCCTCCTCCATCTCTATGTTGACTGGTGTTTAATGCCCTCCTCCATCTCTATGTTGGCCAGCCAGACTATGAGAGAAAGCATTACGCCATGACGGAGACAGAGAACAGGCTCCATACTAACAGATGCTTAGCAGAGCTGATACCTAAACCAGCTGCCCCCTGTGACCCAACTACACACACACACACACACACACACACACACACACACACACACACACACACACACACACACACACACACACACACACACACA
>NW_026290915.1:1118308-1155808 GCF_023373465.1 Oncorhynchus keta | reverse complement strand
AGATAGGTGATAGATATGGGGGTATGAAGGGTTAGTTGTAGATAGGTGATAGATATGGGGGTATGAAGGGTTCATTGTAGATAGGTGATAGATATGGGGGTATGAAGGGTTCATTGTAGATAGGTGATAGATATGGGGGTATGAAGGGTTAGTTGTAGATAGGTGATAGATATGGGGGTATGAAGGGTTCATTGTAGATAGGTGATAGATATGGGGGTATGAAGGGTTCATTGTAGATAGGTGATAGATATGGTGATATTAAGGGTTCATTGTGGATAGGTGATAGATATGGGGATATGAAGGGTTCATTGTAGATAGGTGATAGATATGGGGGTATGAAGGGTTAGTTGTAGATAGGTGATAGATATGGGGGTATGAAGGGTTAGTTGTAGATAGGTGATAGATATGGGGATATTAAGGGTTAGTTGTAGATAGGTGATAGATATGGGGATATGAAGGGTTAGTTGTAGATAGGTGATAGATATGGGGGTATGAAGGGTTAGTTGTAGATAGGTGATAGATATGGGGATATGAAGGGTTAGTTGTAGATAGGTGATAGATATGGGGGTATGAAGGGTTCATTGTGGATAGGTGATAGATATGGGGGTATGAAGGGTTCATTGTAGATAGGTGATAGATATGGGGGTATGAAGGGTTCATTGTGGATAGGTGATAGATATGGGGGTATGAAGGGTTCATTGTGGATAGGTGATAGATATGGGGGTATGAAGGGTTAGTTGTAGATAGGTGATAGATATGGGGATATTAAGGGTTAGTTGTAGATAGGTGATAGATATGGGGGTATGAAGGGTTCATTGTAGATAGGTGATAGATATGGGGGTATGAAGGGTTAGTTGTAGATAGGTGATAGATATGGGGGTATGAAGGGTTCATTGTAGATAGGTGATAGATATGGGGATATTAAGGGTTAGTTGTAGATAGGTGATAGATATGGGGGTATGAAGGGTTCATTGTAGATAGGTGATAGATATGGGGGTATGAAGGGTTAGTTGTAGATAGGTGATAGATATGGTGGTATGAAGGGTTCATTGTAGATAGGTGATACATGTGGGGGTATGAAGGGTTCATTGTAGATAGGTGATAGATATGGTGGTATGAAGGGTTCATTGTAGATAGGTGATAGATATGGTGGTATGAAGGGTTCATTGTAGATAGGTGATAGATATGGGGATATGAAGGGTTAGTTGTAGATAGGTGATAGATATGGGGGTATGAAGGGTTAGTTGTAGATAGGTGATAGATATGGGGGTATGAAGGGTTCATTGTAGATAGGTGATAGATATGGTGGTATGAAGGGTTCATTGTAGATAGGTGATATATATGGGGGTATGAAGGGTTCATTGTAGATAGGTGATAGATATGGTGGTATGAAGGGTTCATTGTAGATAGGTGATAGATATGGTGGTATGAAGGGTTCATTGTAGATAGGTGATAGATATGGGGATATGAAGGGTTAGTTGTAGATAGGTGATATATATGGGGGTATGAAGGGTTAGTTGTAGATAGGTGATAGATATGGGGGTATGAAGGGTTCATTGTAGATAGGTGATAGATATGGGGGTATGAAGGGTTCATTGTAGATAGGTGATAGATATGGGGGTATGAAGGGTTCGTTGTAGATAGGTGATAGATATGGGGGTATGAAGGGTTCATTGTAGATAGGTGATAGATATGGGGGTATGAAGGGTTCATTGTAGATAGGTGATAGATATGGTGATATTAAGGGTTCATTGTGGATAGGTGATAGATATGGGGATATGAAGGGTTCATTGTAGATAGGTGATAGATATGGGGGTATGAAGGGTTAGTTGTAGATAGGTGATAGATATGGGGGTATGAAGGGTTAGTTGTAGATAGGTGATAGATATGGGGATATTAAGGGTTAGTTGTAGATAGGTGATAGATATGGGGATATGAAGGGTTAGTTGTAGATAGGTGATAGATATGGGGGTATGAAGGGTTAGTTGTAGATAGGTGATAGATATGGGGATATGAAGGGTTAGTTGTAGATAGGTGATAGATATGGGGGTATGAAGGGTTCATTGTGGATAGGTGATAGATATGGGGGTATGAAGGGTTCATTGTAGATAGGTGATAGATATGGGGGTATGAAGGGTTCATTGTGGATAGGTGATAGATATGGGGGTATGAAGGGTTCATTGTGGATAGGTGATAGATATGGGGGTATGAAGGGTTAGTTGTAGATAGGTGATAGATATGGGGATATTAAGGGTTAGTTGTAGATAGGTGATAGATATGGGGGTATGAAGGGTTCATTGTAGATAGGTGATAGATATGGGGGTATGAAGGGTTAGTTGTAGATAGGTGATAGATATGGGGGTATGAAGGGTTCATTGTAGATAGGTGATAGATATGGGGATATTAAGGGTTAGTTGTAGATAGGTGATAGATATGGGGGTATGAAGGGTTCATTGTAGATAGGTGATAGATATGGGGGTATGAAGGGTTAGTTGTAGATAGGTGATAGATATGGGGGTATGAAGGGTTCATTGTAGATAGGTGATAGATATGGGGGTATGAAGGGTTCATTGTAGATAGGTGATAGATATGGTGGTATGAAGGGTTCATTGTAGATAGGTGATAGATATGGGGGTATGAATGGGTTAGTTGTAGATAGGTGATAGATATGGGGGTATGAAGGGTTCATTGTAGATATGTGATAGGGTGATAGATATGGGGGTATGAAGGGTTAGTTGTAGATAGGTGATAGATATGGGGGTATGAAGGGTTCATTGTAGATAGGTGATAGATATGGGGATATGAAGGGTTCATTGTAGATAGGTGATAGATATGGGGGTATGAAGGGTTAGTTGTAGATAGGTGATAGATATGGGGGTATGAAGGGTTCATTGTAGATAGGTGATATATATGGGGGTATGAAGGGTTCATTGTAGATAGGTGATAGATATGGTGGTATGAAGGGTTCATTGTAGATAGGTGATAGATATGGGGGTATGAAGGGTTCATTGTAGATAGGTGATAGATATGGGGGTATGAAGGGTTCATTGTAGATAGGTGATAGATATGGGGATATGAAGGGTTAGTTGTAGATAGGTGATAGATATGGGGGTATGAAGGGTTAGTTGTAGATAGGTGATAGATATGGGGGTATGAAGGGTTCATTGTAGATAGGTGATAGATATGGGGGTATGAAGGGTTCATTGTAGATAGGTGATAGATATGGGGGTATGAAGGGTTCATTGTAGATAGGTGATAGATATGGGGGTATGAAGGGTTCATTGTAGATAGGTGATAGATATGGGGGTATGAAGGGTTAGTTGTAGATAGGTGATAGATATGGGGGTATGAAGGGTTCATTGTGGATAGGTGATAGATATGGGGGTATGAAGGGTTCATTGTAGATAGGTGATAGATATGGGGGTATGAAGGGTTCATTGTGGATAGGTGATAGATATGGGGGTATGAAGGGTTCATTGTGGATAGGTGATAGATATGGGGGTATGAAGGGTTAGTTGTAGATAGGTGATAGATATGGGGGTATGAATGGGTTAGTTGTAGATAGGTGATAGATATGGGGGTATGAAGGGTTCATTGTAGATATGTGATAGGGTGATAGATATGGGGGTATGAATGGGTTAGTTGTAGATAGGTGATAGATATGGGGGTATGAAGGGTTCATTGTGGATAATTTCAGAGAACAAGAGTTAGTTTTCTCGCGCCCCCTCTCTACCTCAACGTTCCCAGTAGCATTCCTTCTCATTCAGCAAGGTTGGTTGGGAATAGCAGGATCAAGGGGGTGTGGGGGTCGGGCCTCTGGAGGTATGTTGTATTGGTTAAGGGCTCAGTGCCAGGTTGGGTCTATGGGGTTCACTGCCAGGTGGGGTCTATGGAGGTATGTTGTATTGGTTAAGGGCTCAGTGCCAGGTGGGGTCTATGGGGGTATGTTGTATTGGTTAAGGGCTCAGTGCCAGGTTGGGTCTATGGGGTTAAGTGCCAGGTTGGGTCTATGGAGGTATGTTGTATTGGTTAAGGGCTCAGTGCCAGGTGGGGTCTATGGAGGTACGTTGTATTAGTTAAGGACTCAGTGCCAGGTTGGGTCTATGGGGGTATGTTGTATTGGTTAAGGGCTCAGTGCCAGGTTGGGTCTATGGGGTTCAGTGCCAGGTTGGGTCTATGGAGGTATGTTGTATTGGTTAAGGGTTCAGTGCCAGGTTGGGTCTATGGAGGTAAGTTGTATTAGTTAAGGGCTCAGTGCCAGGTTGGGTCTATGGGGGTATGTTGTATTAGTTAAGGGCTCAGTGCCAGGTTGGGTCTATGGGGGTATGTTGTATTAGTTAAGGGCTCAGTGCCAGGTTGGGTCTATGGGGGTATGTTGTATTGGTTAAGGGCTCAGTGCCAGGTTTTTTGGGGTTTATGGTGGGCGTAATATAGTGGTTCTACTATGTTAGGAGATGAACACTGGCTTGGGTTTTGGGGTAGAGGGTACGGGGTACAGGGTACAGGGTACGGGGTAGGCTATGTTCTAGACAGCTCTGGTTTTTCTCAGACCTCCTCTAATTTCCCCAAGGCCAGTCTGACATGACTAGACGGTCATCATAATATGATCTTTGCTCCAGGTTTACATGGGGTTAGACACTGACAGGCAAGGCCTCAGGTCACCCTGACAAACTGTAGCTGCACCATAGCTAACATGGCTGTCTGTAGGTCGACACCAGCACATCAAATCACCAATCTCCTTTGAGTGGTGAGCTGTTATATTATTTTCTATTCAAACCTGATTTTATCAGGTATGTTGGCTGAGGACATTCTCTTTTTTTACAGCAATGTCCTTGGAATGAATTGCTGTGGCGAGATGGCTCAATGTTCTGGGAATGAATTGCTGTGGCGAGATGGCTCAATGTTCTGGGAATTAATTGCTGTGGCGAGATGGCTCAATGTTCTGGGAATTAATTGCTGTGGCGAGATGGCTCAATGTTCTGGGAATGAATTGCTGTGGCGAGATGGCTCAATGTCCTGGGAATGAATTGCTGTGGCGAGATGGCTCAATGTTCTGGGAATGAATTGCTGTGGCGAGATGGCTCAATGTTCTGGGAATTAATTGCTGTGGCGAGATGGCTCAATGTTCTGGGAATGAATTGCTGTGGCGAGATGGCTCAATGTTCTGGGAATTAATTGCTGTGGCGAGATGGCTCAATGTCGTGGGAATGAATTGCTGTGGCGAGATGGCTCAATGTCGTGGGAATGAATTGCTGTGGCGAGATGGCTCAATGTCGTGGGAATGAATTGCTGTGGCGAGATGGCTCAATGTTCTGGGAATGAATTGCTGTGGCGAGATGGCTCAAAGTTCTGGGAATGAATTGCTGTGGCGAGATGGCTCAATGTCCTGGGAATGAATTGCTGTGGCGAGATGGCTCAATGTCGTGGGAATGAATTGCTGTGGCGAGATGGCTCAATGTCGTGGGAATGAATTGCTGTGGCGAGATGGCTCAATGTTCTGGGAATGAATTGCTGTGGCGAGATGGCTCAATGTCCTGGGAATGAATTGCTGTGGCGAGATGGCTCAATGTCGTGGGAATGAATTGCTGTGGCGAGATGGCTCAATGTCGTGGGAATGAATTGCTGTGGCGAGATGGCTCAATGTCGTGGGAATGAATTGCTGTGGCGAGATGGCTCAATGTTCTGGGAATGAATTGCTGTGGCGAGATGGCTCAATGTCCTGGGAATGAATTGCTGTGGCGAGATGGCTCAATGTTCTGGGAATTAATTGCTGTGGCGAGATGGCTCAATGTTCTGGGAATTAATTGCTGTGGCGAGATGGCTCAATGTTCTGGGAATTAATTGCTGTGGCGAGATGGCTCAATGTCCTGGGAATGAATTGCTCTGGCGAGATGGCTCAATGTTCTGGGAATGAATTGCTGTGGCGAGATGGTTCAATGTCCTGGGAATGAATTGCTGTGGCGAGATGGCTCAATGTTCTGGGAATGAATTGCTGTGGCGAGATGGCTCAATGTTCTGGGAATTAATTGCTGTGGCGAGATGGCTCAATGTCCTGGGAATGAATTGCTGTGGCGAGATGGCTCAATGTTCTGGGAATGAATTGCTGTGGCGAGATGGCTCAATGTTATAGAGTGCATGTATGACTGATAGTGCATCTGTTTGATGGGGGATAGTGTCTGCATTGGTTCTTCTTTAGTAAGAACCTTCTGGATTGGTTCATGCCATTGAGGCCCTGCGTGTGTGTCCGTGTTGGTTAAATAACCCCCAAGTCACCTCTTCCAGGCACCAGCCTCTTGGAGTTTGTCTTGGCTCCCTGCCCTGAACACACACACATGCACTCCACCTCTCTCTTTTCCTTTCCTAAACTATGAACACATGCAGACGTCTCTCCCCAGCAGTATGATGGACAATTTGCGTGAACCTAGTCACATTACAAATAACCATCACTAAAAATGCCATAGAGGTTAAGTCTCTCTCTCTCTCTCTCTCTCTCTCTCTCTCTCTCTCTCTCTCTCTCTCTCTCTCTCTCTCTCTCTCTCTCTCTCTCTCTCTCTCTCTCTCTCTCTCTCTCTGTGTGTACTGAGTGTGCTGGGCAATAGTCAGGTTACTGATACAGGGGGATTTAGCCTGCAGCACAGCACACAGACTGGATGGAGCCTGGGGAGAGGGGGAGGGGATGGTATTCCAGGGGGGTAGAGAGGGGGTCGGAGGGGTATAAGTGGCTGGGCCATGTGGAATGGGTTTCCCAGACTGTGTCAGTTGAGTGAATGAGGGGGTTAAGTGATGGATTTGTCATCGCGCCCTCACTCTCTGCAGTGTGACGCTTCACAGCGCTCAGCAGCGCTAAACGACCCCCACCTCCCCAATAAATACACACACACACACATATAGTACAAACTCAAAGGCAAAGCTAGTACACACACAAAAAATATCATACACACATCAGAAACCTCTCTGTCTCTCTCACACACACACTCACACAGACACACCCACATAAACTTTCCCCTCCTTCCCAAAGCTCTAGACCTGCTCGCCTCCCCCTTCCCCATCTCCTCTCTCCAGGGTCTGCCCCAATCCGTCAGAAGAAGAGTGATGTGCGCTAGCTAGCGTTGAATAAACTCCCCTTCTGTGGACGCCTGTACATCACTCACACAGTCACACACACACACACAGGTCTGGCAGAAAACACACTCAACAACTCCATCAAATACAGTCATGTAAAATGGCTGACTCTTCCAAAGTCCTGTTTCTCATGATGCCAGTCAGCTCCAGTGTGGATGTTGTCTTGGTGATATTTTTTAACAGTGACTTCAGGCAGGGAATTGGAATTCATCTGAGTGTGATTCTGCTTTTTTGGAACTGCCAATATTGTCACTTGGTTGACACTTTTTTACTGTTTGGGCTGGAGACGTTCCGTGATGAGATAGTTGAGAGGATCCCTGTGGTCAGGTAATAACCTGCTTACAGTCCATCCCACATTCCCACCACTAAGGATAATCAGAGCAATTATATTTGTCTGAGTTCGATGGGAATGTTTTAGAGCTCTTTTTCTCACTGTAATCTGACTCTGTTTGAGGTCGATGGGAATGTTTTAGAGCTCTTCTCACTGTAATCTGACTCTGAGTTCGATGGGAATGTTTTAGAGCTCTTCTCACTGTAATCTGACTCTGTTTGAGGTCGATGGGAATGTTTTAGAGCTCTTCTCACTGTAATCTGACTCTGTTTGAGGTCGATGGGAATGTTTTAGAGCTCTTCTCACTGTAATCTGACTCTGAGTTCGATGGGAATGTTTTAGAGCTCTTCTCACTGTAATCTGACTCTGTTTGAGGTCGATGGGAATGTTTTAGAGCTCTTCTCACTGTAATCTGACTCTGAGTTCGATGGGAATGTTTTAGAGCTCTTCTCACTGTAATCTGACTCTGTTTGAGGTCGATGGGAATGTTTTAGAGCTCTTCTCACTGTAATCTGACTCTGTTTGAGGTCGATGGGAATGTTTTAGAGCTCTTCTCTCACTGTAATCTGACTCTGAGTTCGATGGGAATGTTTTAGAGCTCTTTTCTCACTGTAATCTGACTCTGTTTGAGGTCGATGGGAATGTTTTAGAGCTCTTCTCACTGTAATCTGACTCTGTTTGAGGTCGATGGGAATGTTTTAGAGCTCTTTTTCTCACTGTAATCTGACTCTGTTTGAGGTCGATGGGAATGTTTTATAGCTCTTCTCTCACTGTAATCTGACTCTGAGTTCGATGGGAATGTTTTAGAGCTCTTTTCTCACTGTAATCTGACTCTGTTTGAGGTCGATGGGAATGTTTTATAGCTCTTCTCACTGTAATCTGACTCTGAGTTCGATGGGAATGTTTTAGAGCTCTTTTTCTCACTGTAATCTGACTCTGTTTGAGGTCGATGGGAATGTTTTATAGCTCTTCTCACTGTAATCTGACTCTGAGTTCGATGGGAATGTTAGGGAGCTCTTTTTCTCACTGTAATCTGACTCTGTTTGAGGTTGGCATTAGCTTTTGTTTTAGATACCTGCAGTACATACATCCAGGTGGTGTCAATAGTAACACTCCACCAAGTTAACATAGACAGTGTCAGGAGAAACAGATTTTGGATATTTATAGTGTATGACAAACACACATGTAGTGATTTTGTCCCATACATAGTACACCTGTCATGGCCGTCGAAAGAAGTGGACCGAAGTGCAGCGTGGTGAGCGTACATTTTCCTTTTTATTTAAAATGTCGCCAACAAAACAACAAACGAAGAAACGACCGTGAAGCTTACAGGGCTATTAGTGCCACTAACAAAGATAACTACCCACAAAACAACAGGGAAAGAAGGCTGCCGAAGTATGATTCCCAATCAGAGACAACGATAGACAGCTGTCCCTGATTGAGAACCATACCATGACCAAACCACCCCGCTTTGGTGGCGCCTCTGGTGTGAGGGCCCTCTCTGCAGGCCCCGAACTGGGAACCCTCTCTGCGGGCCCTGGACTGGGCGCCCTCGCTGCGGGCCCTGGACTGGGGACCCTCTCTGCAGGCCCCGAACTGGGGACCCTCTCTGCGGGCCCTGGACTGGGCACCCTCGCTGGAGGCCACAGACTGGCCCGTGGAGCAGGCACCGGACTCACCAGGCTGGGGAGACCTACTGGAGGCCTGGTCCGTGGAGGAGGCACCGGACTCACCAGGCTGGGGAGATCTACTGGAGGTCTGGTCCGTGGAGGAGGCACCGGACTCACCAGGCTGGGGAGACCTACTGGAGGCCTGGTCCGTGGAGGAGGCGCCGGACTCACCAGGCTGGGGAGATCTACTGGAGGCCTGGTCCGTGGAGGAGGCACCGGACTCACCAGGCTGGGGAGACCTACTGGAGGCCTGGTCCGTGGAGGAGGCACCGGACTCACCAGGCTGGGGAGATCTACTGGAGGCCTGGTCCGTGGAGGAGGCACCGGACTCACCAGGCTGGGGAGACCTACTGGAGGCCTGGTCCGTGGAGGAGGCACCGGACTCACCAGGCTGGGGAGACCTACTGGAGGCCTGGTCCGTGGAGCAGGCACCGGACTCACCAGGCTGGGGAGATCTACTGGAGGCCTGGCCCGTGGAGCAGGCACCGGACTCACCAGGCTGTGGAGATCTACTGGAGGCCTGGTGCGTGGAGGAGGCACCGGACTCACCAGGCTGGAGAGATCTACTGGAGGCCTGGTCCGTGGAGCAGGCACCGGACTCACCAGGCTGGGGAGACCTACTGGAGGCCTGGTCCGTGGAGGAGGCACCGGACTCACCAGGCTGGAGAGACCTACTGGAGGCCTGGTCCGTGGAGCAGGCACCGGACTCACCAGGCTGGGGAGACCTACTGGAGGCCTGGTCCGTGGAGGAGGCACAGGATGAACCGGGCTGTGGGAGAGCACTGGAGGTCTGGAGCGCCAAGCTGGCACAAGACGTGCAGGGCTGGGGAGGTGCACAGGAGGCCTGGTGCGTGGGGCTGGCACAGTCTTCACCAGACGGCTAGCACGCACCTCAGGACGAGTATGGAGAGCTGACTCAGGTGACATCAAATCGAGGACACATGCACCAACACAGCAGCTCTCTCATAGCTCTCTCCTCCAATCTCCCCATCAACTCCTTCACTGTCTCTGCTTCGCTCCCTTCACTCCCCTCCAATTTCACCTCGACTGGCTCTGGTTCCATCCTCGGCTCCGCTGACCGTCCCGTGTGCCTCCCCCCAAAAAAATGTTTGGGGCTGCCTCTCCTGTCCACGCTGCTTGGTCCTTTGGTGGTGGGAAGTTCTGTCACGGGCGTCGTTTAGAAGCGGACCAAGGTGCAGCGTGGTGAGCGTACATATTCCTCTTTATTAGAAATGTCTCCAACAATAAACAATACAAAACGACCGTGAAGCTTACAGGACTATAGTGCCACTAACAAAGATAACTACCCACAAAATAACAGAAACATCCCCATTTCCAGTCCCTCTCTCTTCCCACCCTGGGCTCTCTCTGGTGCATCACCCTGTGTCTGACCCTGCTGTATCTATGGTAACACTGAGCAGAGGGGGTAGTGACCATAGAAATGGACTGAATAGAACGAGCCACCAGTCAATGCATTATGCCACCTTTGACTTGAATGGGGACACCCGTTCTATTCATTATATTTCTATGGTAGTAACATGGATCTGATTAGAGGGACTTGGTTTTGGGGCGGTGTTGGACTGGACTGGCTCAGTTCAGAACAAGAGGTGGGAGAAAGGTTCTCAGGAACAGGGGGGTACAAAATGGTGTGAGGGGGGCGAGGATGATATTAGCCCTACACTCTGATCTAAGGTCAGTTTTCTTGTATGGTTAAGATTAGTAATCTGATCCTAGATCTGTGGCTTCCCTTACCCTAGAGTATGATAGAGAGAGAGAGAGAGAGAGAGTGTGTGTGTGTGTGTGTGTGTGTGTGTGTGTGTGTGTGTGTGTGTGTGTGTGTGTGTGTGTGTGTGTGTGTGTGTGTGTGTGTGTGTGTGTGTGTGTGTGTGTGTGTGTGTGTGTGTGTGTGTGTGTGTGTGTGTGGCGAGGGGTTTTAGTTTGTGTCTGTGGGGGCTCAGTCAGGCCTGTCGAAGAGGTGTTGATGAGCTCCTCTCGACACAGAGAGACAGATAGACAGATGTGGGGCTGGAGCTGCTATGGAAGACACCCTCTGCTCTGGGATCAGCCACTTTGTTTTGACTATGACCAATGTCTTTCTTCAGCACAGACAGACCTTCTGAGAACGTGGAAGTACGGTTCTGCTGAAAATCTGCTGTAGGAACAACAGTGGGTTTAACCCCATTGAAGCTCTTCTCTGTCCTGGCACCCCAATGGTGGAACCAGCTTCCCCCTAAAGCTAGGACAGCAGAGTCCCTGTTCATCTTCTGAAAACTTCTGAAACCCTACCTCTTCAAAGAGTATCTTAAATAATCCCACAGCACCCCCTTTCGAACCCCAAAAATAAATCAAATGTGTGAACGAACACTCGCACTTGACCTTTTCCCTCTTACTAGCTCTGACATTGCTAATAACTACTTTAGAGGAAAAATGTGCTAACTATGACTGATATGTGGTCGTCCCACCTAGCTATCTTAAGATAGGCTGACTTATTTAACTGTTCTCTAATCAGTCTTATTTATTTATTTAACTATTCTCTAATCAGTCTTATTTATTTAACTATTCTCTAATCAGTCATATTTATTTATTTAACTATTCTCTAATCAGTCTTATTTATTTAACTGTTCTCTAATCAGTCATATTTACAGTATTTAACTATTCTCTAATCAGTCATATTTATTTATTTAACTGTTCTCTAATCAGTCTTATTTATTTAACTATTCTCTAATCAGTCATATTTATTTATTTAACTGTTCTCTAATCAGTCATATTTATTTAACTGTTCTCTAATCAGTCATATTTATTTATTTAACTGTTCTCTTGTCAGTCTTATTTATTAACTGTTCTTTAGTCAGTCGTATTTATTTAACTGTTCTCTAATCAGTCTTATTTATTTAACTGTTCTCTAGTCAGTCTTATTTACTTAACTGTTCTCTAATCAGTCTTATTTATTTAACTATTCTCTAGTCAGTCTTATTTACTTAACTGTTCTCTAATCAGTCTTATTTATTTAACTATTCCCTAGTCAGTCTTATTTATTTAACTGTTCTCTAATCAGTCATATTTATTTATTTAACTATTCTCTTGTCAGTCTTATTTATTTAACTGTTCTCTAATCAGTCTTATTTATTTAACTGTTCTCTAGTCAGTCTTATTTACTTAACTGTTCTCTAATCAGTCTTATTTATTTAACTATTCTCTAGTCAGTCTTATTTATTTAACTGTTCTCTAATCAGTCTTATTTATTTATTTAACTATTCTCTAGTCAGTCTTATTTATTTATTTATTTAACTGTTCTCTAATCAGTCTTATTTATTTAACTGTTCTCTAATCAGTCTTATTTATTTAACTATTCTCTCGTCAGTCTTATTTATTTAACTGTTGTCTAATCAGTCTTCAGGTTTCTGGTGTCTGAAGTCTAGCACACTGGCTGTTGAGTGGAAGGTCTTTTAGTTTATTTCTTCATGAAAAGAGAAAATCAACAAGGCATTCATGTCATTCATGGCAGCTTTCTAACAGGAGTGCTTGTCAATAACATGGATAGTGGTAAATATAAACAGTTGAACCCTGGTATTGACCCTGTTTGTTTAGACTATTCTTGTTCTCCCGTCTTATTCAAAGGCCTCAGAAGCACATGCTTCCTATAGACACACTCGTCCTCCTGGTTAAGAGCCCTTCCTCTTCCTCCACTTCCTCTCTTTATTTCCCTTTCTATTCCAGGTCTATTCTTTCCCTCCTCAGTGGATGAATGATGTGGAGACCGTTTCCCCTGACAGACAGAGCGCTGAGAGAAGAAACAGAGACTCAATCGCTCCTTTTCAGTTCACAAGGAGTGGGGGAGAGGAGGAGAGAAACGAAGGAGGATGGAGAAAAGGGGATATGGAGGCTAAAACTGGGGCGGTGGGGGTCTTGCATGTTTTTGCGTTCTCTCTACAGACGACCTGAGAGAAGTGAAGAACTAGCTCGAGAAGGAAGGAGGCAGAGAGAGAGTGGGAAGATACTAGCAGAAGGGGGGGGTGGAGCGTCTTTCAGCTCCCTGGACAGATGCCGGCTGGCTACCTGCTCGTGTCAGTGATTGCGTGGTGACCTTTGCCCATAGACTGGCGGGAGCGATGGTCGTGTCGACATAAATTAGTGAGACACGTCCCCTATACGCTCTCCAGAGCCTCAGAGACCCAGCCTAGGCTAGGAACAGCAACACACACAGACAGACCCAGCCTAGGATAGGAACAGCAACACACACACACTCATACCCAGTCTAGGATAGGAATAGCAACACACACACACACTCACAGACCCAGCCTAGGATAGGAACAGCAACACACACACACACACACACACAGACAGACCCAGCATAGGGTACACACACACACACACACACACACACACACACACACACACACACACACACACACACACACACACACACACACACACACACACACACACACACACAGACCCAGCATAGGCTAGGAACAGCAACACACACACAGACCCAGCATAGCCTAGGAACAGCAATACACACACACACACACACACACACACACACACACACACACACACACACACACACACACACACACACACACACACACACACACACACACGCCTGGGCTAGGAACAGCAACACACACAGACCTTGCCTAGGCTAGGAACAGCAACACACACAGACCTTGCCTAGGCTAGGAACAGCAACACACACAGACCTTGCCTAGGCTAGGAACAGCAACACACACAGACCCAGCCTAGGATAGGAACAGCAACAGACCCAGCCTAGGCTAGGAACAGCAACACACACAGACCTTGCCTAGGCTAGGAACAGCAACACACACAGACCTTGCCTAGGCTAGGAACAGCAACACACACAGACCTTGCCTAGGCTAGGAACAGCAACACACACAGACCCAGCCTAGGCTAGGAACAGCAACACACACACACAGACCCAGCCTAGGATAGGAACAGCAACAGACCCAGCCTAGGCTAGGAACAGCAACACACACAGACCTTGCCTAGGCTAGGAACAGCAACACACACACACAGACCCAGCATAGCCTAGGAACAGCAACACACACACACACACACACACACACACACACACACACACAGCCTAGGATAGGAACAGCAACACACACAGACCCAGCCTAGGCTAGCAATAGCAACACACACACACACACACACACACACACACACACACACACACACACACACACACACACACACACACACACACACACACACACACACACACACACACACACACACACACACACACACAGACCCAGCCTAGGCTAGGAATAGCAACACACACGGGGAGACATACACCAGGGCTGGGCAAAGGGAACAGTAGATTCAGCAACACAGTCCAGCACATGGACATAATGGATGTCTGAGAGATTTGCTACCAGTCTTGGATGATAATATTTAGTTGGATGGGGTCTTCTCCTTACAAGGAGGTTGTTTAGAAAGACCTGCTTTTATTTGAACCGGCTTTTCCTTCAACTCGTTTTGCTGGAAAGCGTTTCTCCAGTTTCTCTGCTCTCTGTTTAGAGAGACCTGTATTTCTCTCTCCCTAGACTCTGCAGTCAGTCTATACAGTACCTTCATCCTGCTATTCCAATTAAACACAATGTTTCCTCTCTTGTTTTCGTTAAGTGTTTCAGTTCTCCTTAAGGACCATCTTGGTGAAAGTAATCAGCAGCATTAAGGAACAATGGGGGTATCCGTTCAGGGCTGAGGCCTGTGGGACCTTGCTGTTGTTATGGCTCAGAGCGGCACAGCTCACACTGAGAACAGAGCTGCTGTTTGTTTACACTCGGTGCACATGTTAAATGTGCCCCCACACGCGGTCCGTCCATTAAAGCCGCCCCTGGGGTTTGGCGCATTGCGCTGGTGTGGTGCGGCAGCAGTGGATGAAAGCAGTGGGGTGTGTGTGTTTTGGTTTTACTATCCTTGAGGGGACCAGAAATCATCACAAGGATAGTAAAACAAGGAAACATGGCGGGGCGGCAGGGTAGCCTAGTGGTTAGAGCATTGGACTAGTAACCGAAAGGTTGCAAGTTCAAATCCCTGATCTGACAAGGTACAGGTACAAAATCTGTCGTTCTGCCCCTGAACAGGCAGTTAACCCAGTTAGGCCGTCATTGAAAATAAGAATTTGTTCTTAACTGACTTGCCTAGTAAAGTTTAAAAAAATAAAAAATATGAGGACATTTCACTGGTCCCCACAAGGAAAAAGGCTAGTCTAGGGTTATGGATTAGGGAGTGGGAATCAATTGTTTGGTCCCTACCAGGATAGTAACATTATTGTGTGAATTAATAGAATGTGTGCAGTAATGTGTGTGTGTGTGTGTGTGTGTGTGTGTGTGTGTGTGTGTGTGTGTGTAATTATTAGTGTGTGTCTCTGTGTGTGCTTTTGCATGTACCTGGTTGTGTGCTTACTGTATGTGTGTTTGCTGGCACTGTGGGGAGGCTAGCCTCTGAGACCACCAGTCGTGAGAGGAAGCACCTTCACATGTTTATTTTACTGCCCTGATGAACCACCCAATCAGAGAGAGAGAGATAGAGAGAGAGAATGATGGAGAGAGGGGGGTGATGGAAAGAGAGGGATAGTGAGTGAGGGATTAGTGAAAAGAGAGAATGTGCAGAACGTTAGAGAGAAGAAGGTGAAGCATGAGAGGGGGTTGAGACCCAGCCTGCTGTAATGAACATTAGGGCAGCAGTGTAAATGTAATGACCTGTGAAACCAACAGCGCTGCTGCGCCCGGCACCACTGCATGCTAAGTGGCTCAATTATTAATACAAGCCCTGGGATGATGTCACTGAGTAAACACACTGTTAGTCTCTCTGCCTCCCTCCATGACTTACCAGGCCAGCTGCCGACGTACAGGTCTCTATGATGGTAGAGCATGACTTACCAGGCCAGCTGCCGACGTACAGGTCTCTATGATGGTAGAGCATGACTTACCAGGCCAGCTGCCGACGTACAGGTCTCTATGATGGTAGAGCATGACTTACCAGGCCAGCTGCTGACGCACAGGTCTCTATGATGGTAGAGCATGACTTACCAGGCCAGCTGCTGACGTACAGGTCTCTATGATGGTAGAGCATGACTTACCAGGCCAGCTGCTGACGTACAGGTCTCTATGATGGTAGAGCATGACTTACCAGGCCAGCTGCCGACGTACAGGTCTCTATGATGGTAGAGCATGACTTACCAGGCCAGCTGCTGACGTACAGGTCTCTATGATGGTAGAGCATGACTTACCAGGCCAGCTGCTGACGTACAGGTCTCTATGATGGTAGAGCATGATGTACCAGGCCAGCTGCTGACATACAGGTCTCTATGATGGTAGAGCATGACTTACCAGGCCAGCTGCTGACATACAGGTCTCTATGATGGTAGAGCATGACTTACCAGGCCAGCAGCTGACGCACAGGTCTCTATGATGGTAGAGCATGATGTACCAGGCCAGCTGCTGACATACAGGTCTCTATGATGGTAGAGCATGACTTACCAGGCCAGCTGCTGACGTACAGGTCTCTATGATGGTAGAGCATGACTTACCAGGCCAGCTGCTGACGCACAGGTCTCTATGATGGTAGAGCATGATGTACCAGGCCAGCTGCTACCAGGCCAGATGGTAGAGCATGACTGGCCAGCTGCTGACAGGTCTCTATGATGGTAGAGCATGACTTACCAGGCCAGCTGCTGACGTACAGGTCTCTATGATGGTAGAGCATGACTTACCAGGCCAGCTGCTGACGTACAGGTCTCTATGATGGTAGAGCATGACTTACCAGGCCAGCTGCTGACGTACAGGTCTCTATGATGGTAGAGCATGACTTACCAGGCCAGCTGCTGACGTACAGGTCTCTATGATGGTAGAGCATGACTTACCAGGCCAGCTGCTGACATACAGGTCTCTATGATGGTAGAGCATGACTTACCAGGCCAGCTGCTGACGCACAGGTCTCTATGATGGTAGAGCATGACTTACCAGGCCAGCTGCTGACATACAGGTCTCTATGATGGTAGAGCATGACTTACCAGGCCAGCTGCTGACGCACAGGTCTCTATGATGGTAGAGCATGACTTACCAGGCCAGCTGCTGACGCACAGGTCTCTATGATGGTAGAGCATGATGTACCAGAGGCTAGAAACAGGGTCACATCCCCTTTGTACCCAGAGAATTGCATGTACCTGGTTAATGGTGCCGTAGGTTAGTCACATGTCTAATAAATAGCTTAGTGACGGGGCAGGTGCTAGCTAGTGGCTAATGGTGCCGTAGGTTAGTCACATGTCTAATAAATAGCTTAGTGACGGGGCAGGTGCTAGCTAGTGGCTAATGGTGCCGTAGGTTAGTCACATGTCTAATAAATAGCTTAGTGACGGGGCAGGTGCTAGCTAGTGGCTAATGGTGCCGTAGGTTAGTCACATGTCTAATAAATAGCTTAGTGACGGGGCAGGTGCTAGCTAGTGGCTAATGGTGCCGTAGGTTAGTCACATGTCTAATAAATAGCTTAGTGACGGGGCAGGTGCTAGCTAGTGGCTAATGGTGCCATAGGTTAGTCACATGTCTAGTAAATGGATGGGGGGCTGCTTGGGAGGCGAGCAGCGATACAAAACACAATCATAGTGCCTTGGCACTGAGCCCAATATGTCTCACTGCTCAGTGTGGGTACAGTGTGTAGTGTGGAGATGATCCAGGGACAGCACCTCTAACCCCCCTCCTCTCCCTCTCCGTACCCCAGCCCGAGGCTACCTACAGAGGCAGGACAGAAGCCCCACACTCCCCAGTCTGCTCCATCACGTTGGGTGTAGTGGGTGTTCCCCCAATACCCCACAGCTCTGTTGAATGTTAGAATCATTTTGTGTGTGTGTGTGTGTGTGTGTGTGTGTGTGTGTGTGTGTGTGTGTGTGTGTGTGTGTGTGTGTGTGTGTGTGTGTGTGTGTGTGTGTGTGTGTGTGTGTGTGTGTGTGAGACGAGGGGTTTTAGTTTGTGTCTGTGGGGGCTCAGTCAGTGTGTGTGTGTTTCTGACATCTGTATTTGTGTGGTGGTGGTTATTAGTGTGTGTCTCTGTGTGTGCTTTTGCATGTACCTGGTTGTGTGCTTATTTGTGTACGTGTGTCTGTGTGTCCATGTGTTTGCTTATCTGTATATGTGCATTTGTGTGTGTGCATTTATTCACACGCTCGCATGTGTTTTTATACCGTGACTGGGCCCCCGGCCCAACAGGAATCCTTCTTGATGTTCGCCCCATGCTGGGCCTCACGCTACCAGAGGATAAATATTTTAATATCTCAGGACCCCCCCTGTCCCAGACAGCTAGGCTATGCTACCATCCCCTGTCCCAGACAGCTAGACTACACTACCATCCCCTGTCCCAGACAGTTAGGCTATGCTCCAACCCCTGTCCCAAACAGCTAAACTACACTACCACCCCCTGTCCCAGACAGCTAGACTACACTACCAACCCTGTCCCAGACAGCTAGACTACACTACCACCCCCTGTCCCAGACAGCTAGACTACACTACCATCCCCTGTCCCAGACAGTTAGGCTATGCTCCAACCCCTGTCCCAGACAGCTAAACTACACTACCACCCCCTGTCCCAGACAGCTAGACTACACTACCACCCCTGTCCCAGACAGCTAAACTACACTACCACCCCCTGTCCCAGACAGCTAGACTACACTACCACCCCTGTCCCAGACTGCTAGACTACACTACCATCCCCTGTCCCACACAGCTAGGCTATGCTACCATCCCCTGTCCCAGACAGCTAGGCTATGCTACCACCCCCTGTCCCAGACAGCTAGACTACACTACCATCCCCTGTCCCAGACAGCTAGGCTATGCTCCAACCCCTGTCCCAGACAGCTAGACTACACTACCAACCCCTGTCCCAGAGAGCTAGACTACACTACCACCCCCTGTCCCAGACAGCTAGGCTATGCTACCATCCCCTGTCCCAGACAGCTAGGCTATGCTACCATCCCCTGTCCCAGACAGCTAAACTACACTACCATCCCCTGTCCCAGACAGCTAGACTACACTACCACCCCCTGTCCCAGACAGCTAGACTACACTACCAACCCCTGTCCCAGACAGCTAGACTACACTACCACCCCCTGTCCCAGACAGCTAGGCTATGCTACCCTCCCCTGTCCCAGACAGCTAAACTACACTACCCTCCCCTGTCCCAGACAGCTAGACTACACTACCCTCCCCTGTCCCAGACAGCTAAACTACACTACCCTCCCCTGTCCCAGACAGCTAAACTACACTACCTTTCCCTGTCCCAGACAGCTAGACTACACTACCACCCCCTGTCCCAGACAGCTAGGCTATGCTACCCTCCCCTGTCCCAGACAGCTAGACTACACTACCCGCCCCTGTCCCAGACAGCTAGACTACACTACCAACCCTGTCCCAGACAGCTAAACTACACTACCACCCCCTGTCCCAGACAGCTAGGCTATGCTACCACCCCCTGTCCCAGACAGCTAGGCTATGCTACCCTCCACACTGCATTAGCTAACTAGCTACCTTTTAACTATTTATTTCATGGCATAAATTGGTGCTCAGTGTGTACCGACTGCCGAGGACATTATTCTCATTGGAGCTGGGTGGGGAAAGGTCACCTGACTAAGTGCTGGCGCAGCTGAAAGCCCACCAGAAATAAAAGCAGGGATAAATAAGTAAAGGCATCAGTGACAACAAGGCAGGACAGATGCTAAGTGCATTGGGTGAGGGGTGTGATGGGCGAAGAGCACACACAAACTCTTCTTTCTCAAGACTTTTCTTGTGAGTTGTTAAGACGATAGAAAGAGAAAGACATGAATGATTAATTTGAGGGTTCAGAAGATGGTTCGTTGTGTTGCTTGGTCTAGGTGTGAATGAGAACGGAGAGATATTCAAACTATCCTGAAGAAGTGTCAGTTGTCACATATCCCGTCTCCCTAAAAGTACAGATGTAGACTCTTAATTTGATCACCCTGTTGTTTCAAGAAATGCTCTGCACATCAGGAAAAGCAAACCTGTAGCGTATTTTAGGTTTAAAAAGATTTCTAACGTTTGTAATTTTCACTTTAAAATGTCAGACTTGATTTGACCTAACAAAAAATGTATCAACCCCTACAAAAATGTCCATTAAGTTTAATCCACACAATAATTCACATTTCCTGTTGCTGCAGGGTTATTTTCCTGCTGTGAGAAACCGATCAAATTAGAATCCAATATCTATAAGTGTTCCCTCTGTAACACAGTAGATTCACTTCTTATGGAAGACCCAGAGAATCCAGTGTAAGGTTATCGTGGGCTACTGGCAAGGTTAGCCTTGTAAACAGATAAGAAGCATATGAAGGGACAGTGAGTGATTGTGAGACTCAGACAATGGCCTTTAGCGGTGTATGGATTGTTAGGGATTGCACTGACTGGATAGGATAGCTTCCGTTCAGTCTCCTTCTCCTCTCTGTCTCTCTCTTTCTCCCTCTCTGCAGAGAGGTAAGGATGATGTATACCAAGCCATCAATCACAGTGTGAAACAGGTGTATAAACCGAAGTCCAGCTCCTCCACACTGGTCTGTTCCTCAGTGATAGTCCTGATCGCTTCCTTCCTCTCTCTCTCACACACAGCAATACACACAAAGACACACACACAACGCAGGTGGCAGAGACAAGGCTCCCCTTATCTTTAGAGCTGACCAGAGGAAATCGTTCTAGCCCTCTCTACACAACCTGGTACAGATAGGAAGGCTGGTTCTCATTGGTTCTCATACTCTGATACCTTCCACTCCCCACCCCTCGGCTCATAGTCTCACGTTGGTGTCATGCTTCCTAGATGTATTCATCAAGGCTCATGTAGTCTCACGTTGGTGTCATGCTTCCTGGAGGTATTCATCAAGGCTCATGTAGTCTCACGTTGGTGTCATGCTTCCTGGATGTATTCATCAAGGCTCATATAGTCTCACGTTGGTGTCATGCTTCCTGGAGGTATTCATCAAGGCTCATATAGTCTCACGTTGGTGTCATGCTTCCTAGATGTATTCATCAAGGCTCATATACAGTGGGGCAAAAAATGATTTAGTCAGCCACCAATTGTGCAAGTTCTCCCACTTAAAAAGATGAGAGAGACCTGTAATTTCCATCATAGGTACACTTCAACTATGACAGACAAAATTAGAGAAAAAATCCAGAAAATCACATTGTATGATTTTTTATGAATTTATTTGCAAATTATGGTGGAAAATATATATTTTTCTCATTTTGTCTGTTTTCTCTGTCTCATGAGTCTTCAATAAAGACTTAAAGGTTGAGACTGAGTCTGCGTCTCTCACATGGGTAGGCAGACCATTCCATAAAATGGAGCTCTATAGGAGAAAGCCCTGCCTCCAGCTGTTTGCTTAGAAATTCTAGGGACAATTAGGAGGCCTGCGTCTTGTAACCATAGCGTACGTGTAGGTATGTACGGCAGGACCAAATCGGAAAGATAGGTAGGAGCTAGCCCATGTAATGCTTTGTCGGTTAGCAGTAAAACATTGAAATCAGCCCTTGCCTTAACAGGAAGCCAGTGTAGGGAGGCTAGCACAAATTTTGGGGTTCTAGTCAGGATTCTAGCAGACGTATTTAGCACTAACTGAATTTTATTTAGTGCTTTATCCGGGTAGCCGGAAAGTAGAGCATTGCAGTAGTCTAACCTAGAAGTAACAAAAGCATGGATTCATTTTTCTGCATCATCTTTTGGACAGAAATTGTCTGATTTTTGCAATGTTATGTAAATGGAAAAAAAGATGTGCTTGAAACAGTCTTGATATGTTCGTCAAAGGAGAGATCAGGGTTCAGAGTAACGCCGAGGTCCTTCATAATTTCATTTGAGACAACTGTGCAACCATCAAGATTAATTGTCATATTCAACAGAAGATCTCTTTGTTTCTTGGGACCAAAATCAAGCATCTCTGTTTTGTCCGAGTTTAAAAGTAGAAAGTTTGCAGCCATCCACTTCCTTATTTCTGAAACACAGGCTTCCAGCAAGGGCAATCCCCAAGAGGTAAAATATATAGTGAAAACAATAGAGGTCCTAAAACGGAACCTTGAGGAACACAAAAATGTACATATGATTTCTTAGAGGACAAACCATTCACAGAGACAAACTGATATCTTTCCGACAGATAAGATCTAAACCAGGCCAGAACTTGTCCGTGTAGACCAATTTGGGTTTCCAATCTCTCCAAAAGAATGTGGTGATCGATGGTATCAAAAGCAGCACTAAGGTCTAGGAGCACGAGGACAGGTGCAGAGCCTCGGTCTGATGCCCTTAAAAGGTAATTTACCACCTTCACAAGTGCAGTCTCAGTGCTATGATGGGGTCTAAAAACAGACTGAAGTATTTTGTTTACATTGTTTGTCTTCAGGAAGGCAGTGAGTTGCTGCGCAACAGCTTTTTCTAAAAATGTTGAGAGGAATGGGAGATTCGATATAGGCCGATAGTTTTTTATATTTTCTGGGTCAAGGTTTGGCTTTTTCAAGAGGCTTTATTACTGCCACTTTTTGGGGCGGCAGGATAGCCTAGTGGTTAGAGCATGGACTAGTAACCGAAAGGTTGCAAGTTCAAATCCCTGAGCTGACAAGGTACAAATCTGTCATTCTACCCCTGAACAGGCAGTTAATCCACTGTTCCCAGGCCGTCATTGAAAATAAGAATTTGTTCTTAACTGACTTGCCTAGTAAAGTAAAGGTTAAAAAAAATATATATATAAAATAAAAAAAATAAAAATTACTGACACTTTTAGTGAGTTTGGTACACATCCGGTGGATAGAGAGCCGTTTATTATGTTCAACATAGGAGGGCCAAGCACAGGAAGCAGCTCTTTCAGTAGTTTAGTTGGAATAGGGTCAGGTATGCTGCTTGAGGATTTAGAGGCCATGATTATTTTCACCATTGTGTCAAGAGATATAGTACTAAAACATTTGAGTGTCTCCCTTGATCCTAGGTCCTGGCAGAGTTGTGCAGACTCAGGACAACTGAGCTTTGGAGGAATACGCAGATTTAAAGAGGAGTCCGTAATTTGCTTTCTAATGATCATGATCTTTTCCTCAAAGAAGTTAATGAATTTATTACTGCTGAAGTGAATGCCATCCTCTCTTGGGGAATGCTGCTTTTTAGTTTTAGAAAAATAAAATTCTGATTGTTCTTATTTTCCTCAATTAAGTTCGAAAAATAGGATGATCGAGCAGCAGTGAGGGCTCTTTGATACTGCACGGTACTGTCTTTCCAAGCTAGTCGGAAGACTTCCAGTTTGGTGTGGCGCCATTTCCGTTCCAATTTTCTGGAAGCTTGCTTCAGAGCTCTGGTATTTTCTGTATACCGGGGAGCTAGTTTCTTATGACAAATGTTTTTAGTTTTTAGGGGTGCAACTGCATCTAGGGTATTGCACAAGGTTAAATTGAGTTCCTCAGTTAGGTGGTTAACTGATTTTTGTCCTCTGACAGCAGAGGGAGTCTGGAAGGGCATCAAATATATATCATCAAGCATCAAGGAATCTTTGGGTTGTCTGAGAATTTATAGCACGACATTTGATGCTCCTTGGTTGAGGTCTGAGCAGATTATTTGTTGCGATTGTAAACGTAATAAAATGGTGCTCCGACAGTCCAGGATTATGAGGGAAAAAATTAAGATCCACAACATTTATTCCATGGGACAAACTAGGTCCAGAGTATGACTGTGGCAGTGAGTAGGTCCAGAGACATGTTGGGCAAAACCTACTGAGTCGATGATGGCTCCAAAAGCCTTTTGGAGTGGGACTGTGGACTTTTCCATGTGAATATTAAAGTCACCAAAAATTAGAATATTATCTGCTATGACTACAAGGTCCGATAGGAATTCAGGGAACTAAGTGAGAAACGCTGTATATGGCCCAGGAGGCCTGAAAACAGTAGCTATAAAAAATGATTGAGTAGGCTTCATAGATTTCTTGACTTCTGTTTTGTTTTTTTGTAAATAGAAATTTGCTATCGTAAATGTTAGCAACACCTCCGCTTTTGCGGGATGCACGGGGGATATGGTCACTAGTGTAGCCAGGAGGTGAGGCCTTATTTAACACAGTAAATTCATCAGTTTTAAGCCATGTTTCAGTCAGGCCAATCACATCAAGATTATGATCAGTGATTAGTTAATTGACTATAACTGCCTTGGAAGTGAGGGATCTAACATTAAGTAACCCTATTTTGAGATGTGAGGTATCACAATCTCGTTCAATAATGACAGGAATGGAGGAGGTCTTTATTCTAGTGAGATTGCTAAGGCGAACACCGCCATGTTTAGTTTTGCCCAACCTAGGTCGAGGCACAGACACAGTCTCAATGGGGATAGCTGAGCTGACTACACTGACTGTGCTAGTGGCTAACAGCCAGCTGCCTGGCCTGCACCCTGTCTCATTGTGGAGCTAGGGGAGTTAAAGCCCTGTCTATGTTCGTAGATAAGATGAGAGCACCCCTCCAGCTAGGATGGAGTCCGTCACTCCTCAACAGGCCATGCTTATATTTTTTGGGAGGGGCAGAAAACAGTTTTCAACCAGCGATTGAGTTGTGAGACTCTGCTGTAGAGCTCATCACTCCCCTAACTTGGAAGGGGCAAGAGACAATTACCCGATGCCGACAAATCTTTCGAGCTGATTTACACGCTGAAGCTATTGTTGCGCTTGGTGACCTCTGACTATTTCATCTTCAGATTAGCCTTAGCGTTGGTAGCCCTGCACCCTGGTAAACAGTGTGTGGTCGCTGGATGATTCGTTTTAAGTCTAATACTGCGGGTAATGGTGTCGCCAATGACTATGGTTTTCAATTTGTCAGAGCTAATGGTGGGAGGCTTCGGCATCTCAGACCCCGTAATGGGAGGAGTAGAGACCAGAGAAGGCTCGGCCTCTTACTCCGACTCGCTGCTTAATGAGCGACACCGGTTGAGCATTCCTACAGCATTTCCCTCCAGAAGCCATGAGAAAGTTGTCTGGCTGCGGGGACCGTGCGAGGGGATTTATACTAACGTTACTATCTGTACTTACTGGTGGCACAGACGCTGTTTCATCCTTTCCTACACTGAAATGAACCTTGCCTAACGATTGCGTCTGAAGCTGGGCTTGTAGCACAGCTATCCTCGCCTTAAGGCGATCGTTCTCCTGTATATTATGAGAACAGCGACTGTAATTAGAAGGCATCATGTTAATGTTACTACTTAGCTTCGGCTGGTGGAGGTGAAAAAGTTGAATGAAAAAAAGTTGAATGTGGGAAAAACTAAAAATATAAACGGTAATTAAAAAGTAAAAAAAACGTAAAGTTGTCAGGTAGCAAAGTAAGGTTGGCAACAAAACACACAGCAGCACGTAAACAAGTTGTGACCGGAAATGACACGTATGACAGCGATCACGTATGACAGCGATCACGTATGACAGCGATCACGTATGACAGCGATCACGTATGACAGCGATCACGTATGACAGCGATCACGTATGATCGTACATCGTTCTGTTGTGCATCACATGGGGTAATTTCACAGTGAAGGTGCATTGTCTGTTTGTTTCAAGACTCTCTCTTCAGACTGATGACGAAGCCTGGTTCCTCTCTAGGTTTCTTCCTAGGTTTTGGCCTTTCTAGGGAGTTTTTCCTAGCCACCGTGCTTCTACACCTGCATTGCTTGCTGTTTGGGGTTTTAGGCTGGGTTTCTGTACAGCACTTTGAGATATCAGCTGATGTACGAAGGGCTATATAAATACATTTGATTTGATTTGATTTGAAGAGCATCTTGAGGATGGGGCATAGAGGACAGACAGACAGACAGACAGACAGACAGACAGACAGACAGACAGACAGCACCTAATAACCCAGGTCTGGACTTATTTGTAGTTTGTCAGACAGAACCTTGAGAAAACTTGACATTTTAGAGAGCCTTTCTTTCCCCAGCCAGCTACTTCATACAGCACTATGTATCCCCATACAGTTCCATTCTATCTGAGATCACATTGTGGCCTAACAGAATACTTTCCCTGAGACCGCCTGTCTGTCTGCCTGTCTGTCTGCCTGTCTGTCTGCCAGCTCCATTGTACAAACACTTTACTTTGCTTATGTTTGCTGGGCTTTGTCCCTGTTCCGTTTGTTCGTACACAAACCCTGAGAAAACAAGGGCAGTTTCTATGTCTTCCTGTGTCTATTGTCACTACTGCCACTCTGTAGCCTTCACTAAATAACACCCTGTCATTGTGAGGGGGAGACAATGTCTACATGTCTCTCTGTCCCCAAACTCGCTCTCTTGACCCCCTCCCTGCCTGGCTCTTCCTGTCATCCCGGGCCAACCCTGACCTATGGACTGTGGCGGGGTCACTGTGATGTCAGTGCAGGGCGAGGGTGAGTTACTGGAGGTTCGGAGGAGAGCGTGACAAACTGGGAGAATGGGCGAACTGGGCTCTTCCCATGCAGAGCACACACACTCTGCACACATGCATACATACACACACTACACTCACCAAACACACAGTGCACACACATACACACTGTTCTTTCAATCCACTATAATAGATGGAGTTGTGTTTTAGTGAGGTTGTATTGTAATGTTGTCTGCTGTTCTGAAGGTCTCTCTCCTCATAGTAACTCATCTGTCTGAAGAGTAGACAGCCTTCCAGAACATCACATGACCACAAAACACTGATTCATCCTATTTCTATTACCTCTCCCTCTCATTCCTCACTCCCCCCTCTCTCTCTCTCTCTCTCTCTCTGATTCCTAACACTCCCCCCTCTCTCCCTCTCGCATTCCTCACACTCTCTCCTCTCTCTCATTCCTCACACTCCCCCCTCTTTCTTTCTCTCTCTCATTCCTCACCCCCCTCTCTCTCTCTCTCTCTCTCTCTCTCTCTCTCTCTCTCTCTCTCTCTCTCTCTCTTCCCCCCCCCCTCTCTCTCTCTCTCTCTCTCTCTCTCTCTCTCTCTCTCTCTCTCATTCCTCACACTCTTCTCTCATTCCTCACACTCTTCGCTCTCTCTCATTCCTCTCTCTCTCATTCCTCACACTTCTCTCATTTCTCCCTCTCATTCCTCACACTCCTCTCTCTCTCTCATTCCTCTCTCTCTCATTCCTCTTTCTCTCATTCCTCACACTCGCCTCTCTCTCTCTCTCTCTCTCTCTCTCTCATTCCTCACACTCTTCTCTTTTTCTCTCATTCCTCACACTCTTCCCTCTCTCCCTCTCATTCCTCTCTCTCTCTCATTCCTCTCTCTCTCTCTCTCTCTCTCTCATTCCTCACACTCCTCTCTCTCTCTCCTCTCTCTCACTCTCATTCCCCTCTCTCTCATTCCTCTCTCTCTCTCTCTCTCTCTCATTCCTCTCTCTCCCTCTCTCTCTCATCCCTCTCTCTCTCTCATATTCCTCACACCCCTTCCATCCTTCAGTTGAATTCTCATTGTACTACATAACGTGTGAGGAGCTGTTTGGGTGGCTACTGTTCCGACCCCCAGCACAATGATTTATATATTGAAATACACTCAGAGCTGGAGAATGTAAAGAGGGGTTGAAATAATTTCCTTGACTTGATTGTGAATGGCCAGTTCCTCCTGCGTTCAGCCAGAGCTGAAGAAAGAAGGAATGTTTCAGGCTTCTGAGAACAGATAGAACAGACTGACTGCCTCAGTCAATACATGGTCTCTGTTGTCATGCTGGAGGAAGATGTGTCTCAGTCAATACATGGTCTCTGTTGTCATGCTGGAGGAAGATGTGTCTCAGTCAATACATGGTCTCTGTTGTCATGCTGGAGGAAGATGTGTGTCTCAGTCAATACATGGTCTCTGTTGTCATGCTGGAGGAAGATGTGTCTCAGTCAATACATGGTCTCTGTTGTCATGCTGGAGGAAGATGTGTGTCTCAGTCAATACATGGTCTCTGTTGTCATGCTGGAGGAAGATGTGTCTCAGTCAATACATGGTTTCTGTTGTCATGCTGGAGGAAGATGTGTGTCTCAGTCAATACATGGTCTCTGTTGTCATGCTGGAGGAAGATGTGTCTCAGTCAATACATGGTCTCTGTTGTCATGCTGGAGGAAGATGTGTCTCAGTCAATACATGGTCTCTGTTGTCATGCTGGAGGAAGATGTGTGTCTCAGTCAATACATGGTCTCTGTTGTCATGCTGGAGGAAGATGTGTCTCAGTCAATACATGGTCTCTGTTGTCATGCTGGAGGAAGATGTGTGTCTCAGTCAATACATGGTCTCTGTTGTCATGCTGGAGGAAGATGTGTCTCAGTCAATACATGGTTTCTGTTGTCATGCTGGAGGAAGATGTGTGTCTCAGTCAATACATGGTCTCTGTTGTCATGCTGGAGGAAGATGTGTCTCAGTCAATACATGGTCTCTGTTGTCATGCTGGAGGAAGATGTGTCTCAGTCAATACATGGTCTCTGTTGTCATGCTGGAGGAAGATGTGTCTCAGTCAATACATGGTCTCTGTTGTCATGCTGGAGGAAGATGTGTGTCTCAGTCAATACATGGTCTCTGTTGTCATGCTGGAGGAAGATGTGTGTCTCAGTCAATACATGGTCTCTGTTGTCATGCTGGAGGAAGATGTGTCTCAGTCAATACATGGTCTCTGTTGTCATGCTGGAGGAAGATGTGTCTCAGTCAATACATGGTCTCTGTTGTCATGCTGGAGGAAGATGTGTCTCAGTCAATACATGGTCTCTGTTGTCATGCTGGAGGAAGATGTGTCTCAGTCAATACATGGTCTCTGTTGTCATGCTGGAGGAGGATGTGTCTCAGTCAATACATGGTCTCTGTTGTCATGCTGGAGGAAGATGTGTGTCTCAGTCAATACATGGTCTCTGTTGTTGGTGCTGGAGGAAGATGTGTCTCAGTCAATACATGGTCTCTGTTGTCATGCTGGAGGAGGATGTGTGTCTCAGTCAATACATGGTCTCTGTTGTCATGCTGGAGGAAGATGTGTCTCAGTCAATACATGGTCTCTGTTGTTGGTGCTGGAGGAAGATGGCGGTGCTGGAGGAAGATGTGTGGGTGTTTATATTGTCAGTCTATGGGTGTCACTCAAGCAAGCTCAGTTATTTCACAGAGAAATGATCCTGTCAATCCCCACCTTCCATCTACCCCCCTCCCTCATGTTCATTGTTCTCAGGGATCAAGTTCTCGGACCAGGGGATGGGGGTGAGGGCGGCTGAGGTGGAGGCCAGGTAATGGGAGCTCCAGCCCTGGTTCTCGGGGCGGGTTGAATGAGCCCTGGCCCCTGGCCCAAGCCTCAGACAGAGCTCTCTGAATGGGCCTTCCTGTGCTGACACCCCCCCTCTCTCTTTATCAGAGGCCTCTCAGGTTTCTCCTGGGCCTGGCTGTGTGGCTTCCTGTCAGATCCATATTTCAAAGTGCCTGGTGCCATGTTCCCATTTACACACACATCTCTGTTCCCATAGAGATCTCTGTTTCCATAGAGATCTCTGTTCCCATAGAGATCTCTGTTTCCATAGAGATCTCTATTCCCTCCACACATCTCTGTTTCCATAGAGATCTCTGTTCCCTCCACACATCTCTGTTCCCATAGACATCTCTGTTCCCATAGAGATCTCTGTTCCCTCCACACATCACTGTTTCCATAGAGATCTCTGTTCCCATAGAGATCTCTGTTCCCTCCACACATCTCTGTTCCCATAGAGATCTCTGTTCCCTCCACACATCTCTGTTCCCATAGAGATCTCTGTTCTCATAGACATCTCTGTTCCCTCCACACATCTCTGTTTCCATAGAGATCTCTATTCCCATAGAGATCTCTGTTCCCTCCACACATCTATGTTCCCATAGAGATCTCTGTTCCCTCCACACATCTCTGTTCCCATAGAGATCTCTGTTCCCTCCACACATCTCTGTTCCCATAGAGATCTCTGTTCCCTCCACACATCTCTGTTCCCATAGAGATCTCTGTTCCCTCCACACATCTCTGTTCCCTCCACACATCTCTGTTCCCATAGAGCTCTCTGTTCCCTCCACACATCTCTGTTCCCATAGAGATCTCTGTTCCCTCCACACATCTCTGTTCCCATAGAGATCTCTGTTCCCTCCACACATCTCTGTTCCCTCCACACATCTCTGTTCCCATAGAGCTCTCTGTTCCCTCCACACATCTCTGTTCCCATAGAGATCTCTGTTCTCATAGACATCTCTGTTCCCTCCACACATCTCTGTTTCCATAGAGATCTCTATTCCCATAGAGATCTCTGTTCCCTCCACACATCTATGTTCCCATAGAGATCTCTGTTCCCTCCACACATCTCTGTTCCCATAGAGATCTCTGTTCCCTCCACACATCTCTGTTCCCATAGAGATCTCTGTTCCCTCCACACATCTCTGTTCCCATAGAGATCTCTGTTCCCTCCACACATCTCTGTTCCCTCCACACATCTCTGTTCCCATAGAGCTCTCTGTTCCCTCCACACATCTCTGTTCCCATAGAGATCTCTGTTCCCACTACACATCTCTGTTTCCATAGAGATCTCTGTTCCCTCCACACATCTCTGTTCCCATAGAGCTCTCTGTTTCCATAGAGCTCTCTGTTCCCATAGAGCTCTCTGTTCCCATAGAGCTCTATGTTTCCATAGAGCTCTCTGTTTCCATAGAGCTCTCTGTTTCCATAGAGCTCTCTGTTTCCATAGAGCTCTCTGTTTCCATAGAGCTCTCTGTTTCCATAGAGCTCTCTGTTCCCATAGAGCTCTCTGTTTCCATAGAGCTCTCTGTTTCCATAGAGCTCTCTGTTCCCATAGAGCTCTCTGTTTCCATAGAGCTCTCTGTTTCCATAGGGCTCTCTGTTTCCATAGAGCTCTCTGTTTCCTCTACACATCTCTGTTCCAACAACTGTCTGTTAGTGTCTTGGAGCAGTAATCCACTCAAATTTCCCTGTCTGTTGTTAGTGTCTTGGAGCAGTAATCCACTCCTATCTCCCTGTCTGTTGTTAGTGTCTTGGAGCAGTAATCCACTCATATCTCCCTGTCTGTTGTTAGTGTCTTGGAGCAGTAATCCACTCCTATCTCCCTGTCTGTTATTAGTGTCTTGGAGCAGTAATCCACTCCTATCTCCCCGTCTGTTGTTAGTGTCTTGGAGCAGTAATCCACTCCTATCTCTCTGTCTGTTATTAGTGTCTTGGAGCAGTAATCCACTCCTATCTCCCTGTCTGTTGTTAGTGTCTTGGAGCAGTAATCCACTCATATCTCCCTGTCTGTTGTTAGTGTCTTGGAGCAGTAATCCACTCCCATCTCCCTGTCTGTTGTTAGTGTCTTGGAGCAGTAATCCACTCCTATCTCCCTGTCTGTTGTTAGTGTCTTGGAGCAGTAATCCACTCCTATCTCCCTGTCTGTTGTTAGTGTCTTGGAGCAGTAATCCACTCCTATCTCCCTGTCTGTTGTTAGTGTCTTGGAGCAGTAATCCACTCCTATCTCCCTGTCTGTTGTTAGTGTCTTGGAGCAGTAATCCACTCATATCTCCCTGTCTGTTGTTAGTGTCTTGGAGCAGTAATCCACTCCTATCTCCCTGTCTGTTGTTAGTGTCTTGGAGCAGTAATCCACTCCTATCTCCCTGTCTGTTGTTAGTGTCTTGGAGCAGTGTAGTGCTGGTTAAATGTTTAACGGGGGTCCCTGACCCTTCAGATGGAGAGGTTAAGGGTTCTACCCCCGCTCTACTCTGTAACCCACATGTGTCACACACTGGCCTCTAGCCCGCAGCACTGAATATTTCAGTCAGTGTCAGTGAGGCCTTGCGTAGTCACACACACACACACACACACACACATAGATCCTCTCTCTCAATCACAAACTCATATACACTCTTCCTCCCTCTCTCTCTCTCTCTCTCTCTCTCTCTCTCTCTCTCTCTCTCTCTCTCTCTCTCTCTCACTCTCTCTCTCACTCTCTCTCACTCTCTCTCTCTCTCTCTCTCTCTCTCTCTCTCTCTCTCTCTCTCTCTCTCTCTCTCTCTCACAATCTCTCTCTCTCTCTCTATCTCTCTCTCAATCTCTCTCTCTCTCTCTCTCACACATACTTTCTTCCACACTCATTCTCATACTACACACACTCTCAGGGAGGATGGCCTTTGATGTCTGTGTCTGGTTGAATCCTACATGCTGCTCTGTGCTGAGAGCAGGGATCTCTCTGGGGGGGGCTGCTGCTGCTTCTAATGATGGCTGGTCCACTGAGACAGCTACAGTCTGATCCTGTCCTCTCTCATTTTATTCCCCCAGCCATCATCTCTCTGTCTCTCTCTCTCCTTCCTCTTCTGCTACCTTTTCTCCACCTCTCTCTTTCACACACACACACACACACACACACACACACACACACACACACACACACACACAGTGCCGTCAGAAAGTATTCACACAACTGAACTTTTCCCATATGTTGTTGTCGTACAGCCTGAATATAAATGTATTCCATGTAGATGTTGTTTCACTGATCTACACACAATACCCCATAATTGTAACGTCGTTCTTCGTTTGTTGAAAGAGAGTCGGACCGAAATGCAGCGTGGTGGTTACTCATGTCTTTAATGAATTAATCGCGGTACATGAAATAACTGATACAAATACAAAACAACAAAACGGAACGTGAAACCTAATTACAGCCTATCTGGTGAAACTACACAGAGACAGGAACAATCACCCACGAAATACAAAGTGAAACCAGGCTACCTAAATACGGTTCCCAATCAGAGACAACGAGAATCACCTGACTCTGATTGAGAACCGCCTCAGGCAGCCAAGCCTATACAACACCCCTAATCAGCCGCAATCCCAAATACTACAAACCCCAATACGAAAATACAATAAACCCATGTCACACCCTGGCCTGAACAAATAATTAAAGAAAACACAAAATACTAAGACCAAGGCGTGACAATAATGTCAAAGTGGAATTATATTTTTACATGATTTATTCATTATTCATCATTATTATTAATAAAAAATGAAAACCTGAAATGTCTTGACTCAAGTATTCAACCCATTTGTTATGGAAAGCCTAAATAAGTTCAGGAGTAAAAATGTGCTTAACATATAATAATTTACTCTGTGTGCAATAACACTACAAAGATACAGGCGCCCTTTCTAACTCAGATGCCGGAGAGAAAGGAAACCGCTCAGGGATTTCACCATGCCAATGGGGATTTTAATGGCTGTGATAGGAGATAACTGAGGATGGATCAACAACAGTTATTCCACATTATTAACATAAATGACAGAGTGAAAAGAATGCCAGTACAGATTTTGTTTTTCAAAACATACATCCTGTTTGTAATAAGACACTTATGTAACACTGGGAAAAAAATTGGCAAAGAAATTACATTTTTGTCCTGAATACAAAGTGTTATGTTTGGGGCAAATCATCATATTTCCAAGCATGGTGGTGGCTGCGTCATGTTATGGGTATACTTTTATCGGCAAAGGAGATTTTCAGGACAAAAAAAAACAGAATAGAGCTAAGCACAGGCAAAATCCTACAGTAAAACCTGGTTCAGTCTGCTTTCCAACAGACACTGGGAGATTCACCTTTCAGCAGGACAATAATCTAAAATGTTTCTGAGCAGCCTAGTTACAGCTTTGACTTAAATTGTCTTGAAAATCTATAGCAAGACTTGAAAATGGCTGTCTCGCAATGATCAACAACTAACTGGACAGATCTTGAAGAATTTTTCAAAGATAAATGTGCAAATATTGTACAATCCAGGTGTCCAAAGCTCTTAGAGACCCAGAATAATTCACAGCTTTAATAGCTGCCAAAGGTGATTCTAACATGTATTGACCCAGGGGGATGAATACGTATCTAATCAAGTTAATGTACATGTTATGTTTGCTATACATTAAACAAATGTTTTAGAAGTGTTCTTCCACTTTGACAGACATTATGTTGTGTAGATCGTTGACAAGAAATGACAATTAAATTCATTTGAATCCCACTTTGTTACACAACAAAATGTGGAAAAGGTCAAGGGGTGTGAATACCTTCTGAAGGCACTGTACACATACAAACTGTCTCTCTCTCTCTTTCTCTCTCACTCTCTCTCGCTCTCTCCGTCTCTCTTTCTCTCTCGCTCTCTCTGTCTCTCACTCTCTCTGTCTCTCTCTCGCTCTCTCTGTCTCTCTTTCTCTCTCGCTCTCTCTGTCTCTCATTCTCTCTGTCTCTCTCTCTTTCTCTCTCGCTCTCTCTGTCTCTCATTCTCTCTGTCTCTCTCTCTTTCTCTCTCGCTCTCTCTGTCTCTCACTCTCTCTCGCTCTCTCTTTCTCTCTCACTCTCTCTCTGTCTCTCACTCTCGCTCTCTCTGTCTCTCTTTCTCTCTCGCTCTATCTGTCTCTCACTCTCTCTCGCTCTCTCTCACTCTCTCTGTCTCTCACTCTCTCTCACTCTCTCTCTGTCTCTTTCTCTCTCTCACACTCTCTCACTCTCTTTCGCTCTCTCTTTCTCTCTCTCATTCTCTCTCTCACGCTCTCTCCCAAAGCAAGTGAAATAAACAATAAAAAGTGAACAGTAAATATTACACTCACACATGTTCAAAAGAATAAAGACATTTCAAATGTCATATTATGTCTATATACAGTTTTGTAACGATGTGCAAATATTTAAAGTACAAAAGGGAAAATAAATAAATATGGGTTGTATTTTACAATGGTGTTTGTTCTTCACTAGTTGCTCTTGTCTTGTGGCAACAGGTCACAAATCTTGCTGCTGTGATGGCACACTGTGTGATTTCACCCAGTAGATATGGGAGTTTATCAAAATTGGATTTGTTTTGGAATTCTTTGTGAATCTGTGTAATCTGAGGGAAATATGTGTCTCTAATATGGTCATACATTGGGCAGGAGGTTAGGAAGGGCAGCTCAGTTTCCACCTCATTTTGTGGGCAGTGAGCACAGCCTGTCTTCTCTTGAGAGCCAGGTCTGCCTACGGCGGCCTTTCTCAATAGCAAGGCTATGCTCACTGAGTCTGTTCATAGTCAAATTTTTCCTTCATTTTGGGCCAGTCACAGTGGTCTTCCTACACCCTGTGGTAAAGGGTGGGAACAGCTGAAGTACTGTGAACAGCTGTGTTTGGTGTGAAGTGGTAGGAGCTTGATACAGTGGTTGTTTTAGAGCAGAGTTCCAGGGGTCAAGCAAACTGCAGCTGGCTGGGTCCTAATGGAGAGTGTGTGTGTGTGTGTGTGTGTGTGTGTGTGTGTGTGTGTGTGTGTGTGTGTGTGTGTGTGTGTGTGTGTGTGTGTGTGTGTGTGTGTGTGTGTGTGTGTGTGTGTGTGTGTGTGTGTGTGTGTGTGCCCGTGTGTGTGTCCCTACGGAGGCAGCCTGTGGTAAGAGGGTAACTCTGGTGGCCTGAACGTTTGGCAGTGTGACCGCTGCTAGATTAATCCATCCCACAGTCCATCAGTCACTGGGCTCAGGTTATTAGCACAGGGCCAGCAGAGAGTGGACACACACACACAGCCAGTCCCCTTTACCCCATGTAACCTATACCTCCCCCTCCACCTCGTCCTCAAAGTTAGTGGCGGTGGCCTTGGTGGTGACTGGTCATTTGTCAAACCCCAGCCACAGTATCCTATTGTCTCCTGTTAATAAGGCTACCTGGGTCTACACACACACACACACACACACACACACACACACACATACACACACACATATATGTATATACACAAACACATATACATACACACACACACACACACACACACACACACACACACACACATATACACACACACACACATATATATATATATATATATATATATATATATATATACAGTGGGGCAAGAAAGTATTTAGTCAGTCACCAATTGTGCAAGTTCTCCCACTTAAAAAGATGAGAGAGGCCTGTAATTTTCATCATAGGTACACTTCAACTATGACGGACAAAATGAGCATTTTTAATGAATTTATTTGCAAATTTAGGTGGAAAATAAGTATTTGGTCAATAACAAAAGTTTATCTCAATACTTTGTTATATATCCTTTGTTGGCAATTACAGAGGTCAAACGTTTTCTGTAAGTCTTCACAAGGTTTTCACACACTGTTGGTGGTATTTTGGCCCATTCCTCCATGCAGATCTCCTCTATTGCAGTGATGTTTTGGGGCTGTTGCTGGGAAACACGGACTTTCAACTCCCTCCAAAGATTTTCTATGGGGTTGAGATCTGGAGACTGGCTAGGCCACTCCAGGACCTTGAAATGCTTCTTACGAAGCCACTCCTTTGTAGCTCCAGGCGGTGTGTTTGGGATCATTGTCATGCTGAAAGACCCAGCCATGTTTCATCTTCAATGCCCTTGCTGATGGAAGGAGGTTTTCACTCAAAATCTCACGATACATGGCCCCATTCATTCATTCCTTTTCACGGATCAGTCGTCCTGGTCCCTTTCCAGAAAAACAGCCCCAATGCATGATGTTTCCACCCCCATGCTTCACAGTAGGTATGGTGTTCTTTGGATGCAACTCAGCATTCTTTGTCCTCCAAACACGACGAGTTGAGTTTTAACCAAAAAGTTATATTTTGGTTTCATCTGACCATGTGACATTCTCCCAATCTTCTTCTGGATCATCCAAATGCTCTCTAGCAAACTTCAGACGGGCCTGGACATGTACTGGCTTAAGCAGGGGGACACGTCTGGCACTGCAGGATTTGAGTCCCTGGCAGCGTAGTGTGTTACTGATGGTAGGCTTTGTTACTTTGGTCCCAGCTCTCTGCAGGTCATTCACTAGGTCCCCCCCGTGTGGTTCTGGGATTTTTGCTCACTGTTCTTGTGATCATTTTGACCCCACGTGGTGAGATCTTGCGTGGAGCCCCAGATCGAGGGAGATTATCAGTGGTCTTGTATGTCTTCCATTTCCTAATAATTGCTCCCACAGTTGATTTCTTCAAACCAAGCTGCTTACCTATTGCAGATTCAGTCTTCCCAGCCTGGTGCAGGTCTACAATTTTGTTTCTGGTATCCTTTGACAGCTCTTTGGTCATGGCCATAGTGGATTTTGGAGTGTGACTTTTTGAGGTTGTGGACAGGTGTCTTTTATACTGATAACAAGTTCAAACAGGTGCCATTGATACAGGTAACGAGTGGAGGACAGAGAAGCCTCTTAAAGAAGAAGTTACAGGTCTGTGAGAGCCAGAAATCTTGCTTGTTTGTAGGTGACCAAATACTTATTTTCCACCATAATTTGCAAATAAATTCGTTAAAAAACCTACAGTGTGATTTTCTTGATTTTTTTTTTCTCATTTTGTCTGTCATATACATATATACACACACACTTATATACACATACACACACACACACACACACACACACATATATACATACACACACAATCTCTCTCACACTAA
>NW_026290915.1:1105808-1115808 GCF_023373465.1 Oncorhynchus keta | reverse complement strand
TTTCCCTCTCTGTTTCCCTCTCTCTTTCTTTCCCTCTCTGTTTTACTCTCTGTTTCCCTCTCTCTCTGTTTCCCTCTCTCTCTGTTTCCCTCTCTCTCCTTTCCCTCTCTGTTTCCCTCTCTCTCCTTTCCCTCTCTGTTTCCCTCTCTCTTTCTCTCTCTCTCTCTATGCCTCTTAATTTTTCTGTCTTTCCCCTCCTCTCTCCTACTGCCACACAGAGCTGTGGGTGGACTACAGTCTGGTCTCTCTCTCTGTGTGTAAAAGCTGGCAGCAGGTTGATATCAGTGTGTGCAGGTGATCAGTGGTTGTAGTGTTGAGCATCACACGGCAGCACCTGAGACACACACACCAGATCTTATCCACCTGTTCTCAGCATGACAGAACACACACTATTCCTGTGTGTGTGTCTCCATATGTGTGTCTCCATATGTGTATTTCTCCATGTGTGAGTGTGTGTGTGTGTGTGTTAGGAAGTTAGGGAGAGCCAGAGAGGCGTTAGCTCTACCTTCGAAGGCATGTGCCCTTTGGATGATCCAGGTAGCAGGCAGCTACATCAGAAATGGTACTCATTTCTCTCATACTCCCAGTTCAGCGAAGGCAGAGCCCACTCAGCGGTCCCGTTCTGTGAGCTTGTGCTTCTGAGCTGTTGTTGCTCCTAGATGTTTCCACTTCACAATAACAACACTTACAGCTGACCGGGGCAGCTCTAACAGGGCAGACATTTGACTGACTTGTTGGACTTGTTGGAAATATGGCATCCTATGACTGTGCCACTTTGAAAGTCACTGAGCTCTTCAGTACCGGCCATTCTACTGCCAATGTTTGTCTATGGAGATTGCATGGTCGTGTGCTCGATTTTATACACCTGTCAGAAACGGGTGTGGCTGATATAACCGAATCCATTAACTTAAAGGGGTGTCCACAAACATTTGTATATGTAGTGTATCTAGGTTATCATCTCGGTTTCCTGGAGACCTGTAGAGGTGGAGGGACCGGCCCGAGACAGGCCAGGGACAGGACCAGGGACAGACCAGGGACAGACCAGGGACAAGGACCGGGGACGGGACAGGACCAGGGACAGGCCAGGGACAGGACCAGGGACAGGCCAGGGACAGGACCAGGGATAGGACCAGGGGGTAAAGTGGAGACCTGTAGAGGTGGAGGGACCGGCCCGAGACGGGCCAGGGACAGGACCAGGGGGTAAAGTGGAGACCTGTAGAGGTGGATCGACCGGCCCGAGACGGGACAGGGACAGGACCAGGACCTCTGTCTAGATCTCTGTTGCTTTAGACAGTACTGTCTCTAACCCCCTGGCTGCCTGTTGACTTACTCCACCTCCAGACTAACTGAAGCAGGACAGAGTCGTGTCCAGAGAAGGGAGAGGGAGGAGGAGAGGGATGGATGGAGACAGGTTAACAACTATGAGAGGCATGGTTAGGGGGATTAGGGGGAGAAGGGAGAGGGATGGATGGAGACAGGTTAAGAACTATGAGAGGCATGGTTAGGGGGGAGGTGGGGGAGAAGGGAGAGGGATGGATGGAGACAGGTTAACAACTATGAGAGGCATGGTTAGGGGGAGGTGGGGGAGAAGGGAGAGGGATGGATGGAGACAGGTTAAGAACTATGAGAGGCATGGTTAGGGGGGAGGTGGGGGAGAAGGGAGAGACTAAGATGAACCATAATATCAGTAGTTAAGGAGGATAGAGGGGGAGAGGAGGAGGGAAGCTGGTTAAGATACATCATAAGAAGAATAGCTGTAGAGTTAGAGGAGGATGGATAGAGGGAGAGGAGGAGGGAGACAGGTTAACAGCAGTGTCAGGTCCGGGGAGACTTGGCGCAGATCTAATGATGTCCGTGGGCCTAATTGAATATTGACGTTGGGCATCCGAGGCTAAATGGGTTCAGTCTGACTGGCTGCCGCAACTTGAAACCCTTTCACCGGTTGATTCAACACACGATCGTTGGGTTACTATGGTAACAAGCTTCAGTCTTTAGTCTTTGTAATGGGATTTTGTCGTACCTCCTTCCTGGTGCCCCCCGTCCTGGTTTGGGAAAAGGCTAAACGATACAGTGCTCATCAAACAGACAGTCTTACACAGAGAGGAATGTTCAGAACATAGAATAGAAACAGATCTGTAGTTATCAACAGGGAGAACTAGTTCCACTCATAAGGTGAACTAGTACCACTCATAAGGTGAACTAGTACCACTCATAAGGTGAACTAGTTCCACTCATAAGGTGAACTAGTACCTCTCATAAGGTGAACTAGTACCACTCATAAGGTGAACTAGCACCACTCATAAGGTGAACTAGCACCACTCATAAGGTGAACTAGTACCACTCATAAGGTGAACTAGTACCACTCATAAGGTGAACTAGTACCACTCATAAGGTGAACTAGTACCACTCATAAGGTGAACTAGTACCACTCATAAGGTGAACTAGTACCACTCATAAGGTGAACTAGTACCTCTCATAAGGAACTGAACTAGAACTACCACTCATAAGGTGAACTAGTACCACTCATAAGGTGAACTAGTACCACTCATAAGGTGAACTAGTACCACTCATAAGGTGAACTAGTACCACTCATAAGGTGAACTAGTACCACTCATAAGGTGAACTAGTACCACTCATAAGGTGAACTAGTACCACTCATAAGGTGAACTAGTACCACTCATAAGGTGAACTAGTACCACTCATAAGGTGAACTAGTACCACTCATAAGGTGAACTAGTACCACTCATAAGGTGAACTAGTACCACTCACTAGTACCACTCATAAGGTGAACTAGTACCACTCATAAGGTGAACTAGTACCACTCATAAGGTGAACTAGTACCACTCATAAGGTGAACTAGTACCACTCATAAGGTGAACTAGTACCACTCATAAGGTGACTCTAACTAGTACCACTCATAAGGTGAACTAGTACCACTCATAAGGTGAACTAGTACCACTCATAAGGTGAACTAGTACCACTCATAAGGTGAACTAGTACCACTCATAAGGTGAACTAGTACCACTCATAAGGTGAACTAGTACCACTCATAAGGTGAACTAGTACCACTCATAAGGTGAACTAGTACCACTCATAAGGTGAACTAGTACCACTCATAAGGTGAACTAGTACCACTCATAAGGTGAACTAGTACCACTCATAAGGTGAACTAGTACCACTCATAAGGTGAACTAGTACCACTCATAAGGTGAACTAGTACCACTCATAAGGTGAACTAGTACCACTCATAAGGTGAACTAGTAACTAGTACCACTCATAAGGTGAACTAGTACCACTCATAAGGTGAACTAGTACCACTCATAAGGTGAACTAGTACCACTCATAAGGTGAACTAGTACCACTCATAAGGTGAACTAGTACCACTCACTCATAAGGTGAACTAGTACCACTCATAAGGTGAACTAGTACCACTCATAAGGTGAACTAGTACCACTCATAACTCATAAGGTGAACTAGTACCACTCATAAGGTGAACTAGTACCACTCATAAGGTGAACTAGTACCACTCATAAGGTGAACTAGTACCACTCATAAGGTGAACTAGTACCACTCATAAGGTGAACTAGTACCACTCATAAGGTGAACTAGTACCACTCATAAGGTGAACTAGTACCACTCATAAGGTGAACTAGTACCACTCATAAGGTGAACTAGTACCACTCTAGTACCACTCATAAGGTGAACTAGTACCACTCATAAGGTGAACTAGTACCACTCATAAGGTGAACTAGTACCACTCATAAGGTGAACTAGTACCACTCATAAGGTGAACTAGTACCACTCATAAGGTGAACTAGTACCACTCATAAGGTGAACTAGTACCACTCATAAGGTGAACTAGTACCACTCATAAGGTGAACTAGTACCACTCATAAGGTGAACTATTACCACTCATAAGGTGAACTAGTACCACTCATAAGGTGAACTAGTACCACTCATAAGGTGAACTAGTACCACTCATAAGGTGAACTAGTACCACTCATAAGGTGAACTAGTACCACTCATAAGGTGCTATTGTCCACATCACTTGTTAAGCCCCATTCCAAGTAGCTGATTGGTTTACAGTCAGCCAACGGCTTTGTCTGAGGAAACGCTAAGAGCACCTACCCTTCTTTCTACCTGTAAGTCCTTGTGTTTTTGGAAGAGCACATGACCTCTCTGTTGAGAGCATGCCCACATGATACACCTCTCATCAAAGAGACAGGGTTATAGTGGAATGTAAAGACTATATCGACCAGACACATACAGGTATAGATAGTCCTGTCTGGGTTCAGCTGGAGCTCACACATCACATACAGGTATAGATAGTCCTGTCTGGGTTCAGCTGGAGCTCACACATCACATACAGGTATAGATAGGCCTGTCTGGGTTCAGCTGGAGCTGACACATCACATACAGGTATAGATAGGCCTGTCTGGGTTCAGCTTGAGCTGACACATCACATACAGGTATAGATAGGCCTGTCTGGGTTCAGCTGTAGCTGACACATCACATACAGGTATAGATAGTCCTGTCTGGGTTCAGCTGGAGGTATAGATAGTCCTGTCTGGGTTCACACACACATCACATACAGGTATAGATAGTCCTGTCTGGGTTCAGCTGGAACACACACATCACATACAGGTATAGATAGGTATAGGTATAGATACTATAGATAGTCCTGTCTGGGTTCACTGGAGCTGACACATCACATACAGGTATAGATAGGTATAGGTATAGATAGGTATAGATAGTTCTCCATCTTATTTTTAAATATGGAGAATTTGTTTACAGCACATTTATTTGAGATGGGTGTAAACTAATTTTCCATGCTCTCTAAGTCTCTCTGCAGCAGACATACAGTTGAAGTTGGAAGTTTACATAGGGTCTTAACCACTCCACAAATTTCTGGTTAACAAACTATAGTTTTGGCAAGTCTGTTAGGACATCTACTTTGTGCATAACACAAGTCATTTTTCCAACAATTGTTTGCAGACAGATTATTTCACTTATAATTCACTGTATCACAATTCCAGTGGGTCAGAAGTTTACTTACACTAAGTTGACTGGGCCTTTAAACAGCTTGGAAAATTCAGAAAATTATGTCATGGCTTTAGAAGTTTCTGATAGGCTAATTGACATCACATGAGTCAATTGGTGTACCTGTGGATGTATTTCAAGGCCTACTTGAGCGGTGTGATGCAGCTGTCATACCTCTCAGGAAGGAGACGTTCTGTCTCCTAGAGATGAACATATTTTGGTGTGAAAAGTGCAAATAAATCCCAGAACAAAAGCAAAGAACCTTGTGAAGATGTGAGGAAACAGGTACAAAAGTATCTATATCCACAGTAAAACGAGTCTTATATCGATATAACCTGGAAGGCCGCTCAGCAAGGAAGAAGCTGCTCCAAAACCGCCATAAAAAGCCAGACTACTGTTTGCAACTGCACATGGGGACAAAGATCGTAGTTTTTGGAGAAATGTCCTCTGGTCTGATGAAAGAAAAATATAACTGTTTGATAATGACCATCGTTATGTTTGGAGGCTTGCAAGCCGAAGAACACCATCCCATCCATGAAGCACGGGGGTGGCAGCATCATGTTGTGGGGCTGCTTTGCTGCAGGAGAGACTGGTGCACCAAAATAGATGGCATCATGAGGGAGGTGATATATTGAAGCAACATCTCAAGACATCAGTAAGGTGGTCGCAAATGGGTCTTCCAGTGGACAATGACCCCACTACTTCCAAAGTTGTGGCAAAATGGCTTAAGGACAACAAAGTCAAGGTATTGGAGTGACATCACAAAGCCCTGACCTCCATCCTATAGAAAATCTGTGGGCAGAACTGAAAAGTGTGTGCACCCTACAAACCTGATTCAGTTACACCAGCTCTGTCAGGAGGAATGGGCCAAAATTCCCAACTTATTGTGGGAAGCTTGTGGAAGGGTGACCTAAGTTAAACAATCAATGCTACCAAATAGTAATTGAGTGTATGTAAACTTCTGACCCACTGGGAATGTGATGAAAGAAATAAAAGCTGAAATAAATCATTCTCTCTACTATTATTCTGACATTTCACGTTCTTACAATATAGTGGTGATCCTAGACCTAAGACCAGGGCATTTTTACTAGGATTAAATGTCAGGAATTGTGAAAAGTTGTGAAGGTGTATGTAAACTCCGACCTCAACTGTATGGTGAGCAATATGTTTGAACATCGAATCAAATCCCTGTATCGAATCAGGATCGTACCAATTTCAATACATATCGATAGTTCCCCTGGCATCTCCCCCTCATCCAGTCTCTAAACATTATTCATCTGGTTAGTCCCAAGTTGTTGTTGTTTTACTCCTCACAGTCCTGGTTCTGTGAGCCTCTCTACCACAGTCCTGGCTCTGTGAGCCTCTCACAGTCCTGGCTCTGTGAGCCTCTCTACCACAGTCCTGGTTCTGTGAGCTTCTCTAGTCCTGACTCTGTGAGCCTCTCTACCACAGTCCTGGTTCTGTGAGCTTCTCTACTCCTGGCTCTGTGAGCCTCTCTACCACAGTCCTGGTTCTGTGAGCTTCTCTACCACAGTCCTGGCTCTGAACCTAGTCCTGGCTCTGTGAGCCTCTCTACCACAGTCCTGGCTCTGTGAGCCTCTCTACCACAGTCCTGGCTCTGTGAGCTTCTCACCACAGTCCTGTCTGTAAGCCCCTCTACCACAGTCCTGGCTCTGTGAGCCTCTCTGGGTCTGTGAGCTTCTCTACCACAGTCCTGGCTCTGTGAGCCTCTCTACCATAGTCCTGGCTTTGTGAGCTTCTCTACCACAGTCCTGGCTCTGTGAGCCTCTCTACCACAGCCCTGGCTCTGTGAGCTTCTCTACCACAGCCCTGGCTCTGTGAGCCTCTCTACCACAGCCCTGGCTCTGTGAGCCTCTCTACCACAGTCCTGGCTCTGTGAACTTCTCTAACACAGTCCTGGCTCTGTGAGCCTCTCTACCACAGCCCTGGCTCTGTGAGCTTCTCTACCACAGTCCTGGCTCTGTGAGCCTCTCTATCACAGTCCTGGCTCTGTGAGCTTCTCTACCACAGTCCTGGCTCTGTGAGCTTCTCTACCACAGTCCTGGCTCTGTGAGCTTCTCTACCACAGTCCTGGCTCTGTGAGCCTCTCTACCACAGTCCTGGCTCTGTGAGCCTCTCTACCACAGTCCTGGCTCTATGAACCTCTCTACCACAGTCCTGGCTCTGTGAGCCTCTCTACCACAGTCCTGGCTCTGTGAGCCTCTCTACCACAGCCCTGGCTCTGTGAGCTTCTCTACCACAGTCCTGGGTCTGTGAGCCTCTCTACCACAGCCCTGGCTCTGTGAGCTTCTCTACCACAGTACTGGCTCTATGAACCTCTCTACCACAGCCTGGCTCTGTGAGCCTCTCTACCACAGTCCTGGCTCTGTGAGCCTCTCTACCACAGTCCTGGCTTTGTGAGCTTCTCTACCACAGTCCTGGCTCTGTGAGCCTCTCTACCACAGCCCTGGCTCTGTGAGCTTCTCTACCACAGCCCTGGCTCTGTGAGCCTCTCTACCACAGTCCTGGCTCTGTGAGCCTCTCTACCACAGTCCTGGCTCTGTGAACTCTCTAACACAGTCCTGGCTCTGTGAGCCTCTCTACCACAGCCCTGGCTCTGTGAGCTTCTCTACCACAGTCCTGGCTCTGTGAGCCTCTCTATCACACCTGGCTCTGTGAGCTTCTCTACCACAGTCCTGGCTCTGTGAGCCTCTCTACCACAGTCCTGGCTCTGTGAGCTTCTCTACCACAGTCCTGGCTCTGTGAGCCTCTCTACCACAGTCCTGGCTCTGTGAGCTTCTCTACCACAGTCCTGGCTCTGTGAGCTTCTCTACCACAGTCCTGGCTCTGTGAGCTTCTCTACCACAGTCCTGGCTCTGTGAGCCTCTCTAGTCCTGGCTCTGTGAGCCTCTCTACACAGTCCTGGCTCTAGATAGTCCTGGCTCTGTGAGCCTTCAGCCTGGCTCTGTGAGCCTCTCTACACAGCCCTGGCTCTGTGAGCTCACAGTCCTGGGTCTGTGAGCCTACCACAGCCCTGGCTCTGTGAGCTTCTCTACCACAGTACTGGCTCTATGAACCTCTCTACCACAGTCCTGGCTCTGTGAGTCTAGATAGTCCTGGCTCTGGGCCTTCCACAGTCCTGGTTCTGTGAGCCTCTCTACCACAGTCCTGGCTCTGTGAGCTTCTCTACCACAGTCCTGGCTCTGTGAGCCTCTCTACCACAGTCCTGGCTCTGTGAGCTTCTCTACCACAGTCCTGGCTCTGTGAGCTTCTCTACCACAGTCCTGGCTCTGTGAGCTTCTCTACCACAGTCCTGGCTCTGTGAGCCTCTCTACCACAGTCCTGGCTCTGGGTTCCACAGTCCTGGCTCTATGAACCTCTCTACCACAGTCCTGGCTCTGTGAGCCTCTCTACCACAGTCCTGGCTCTGTGAGCCTCTCTACCACAGCCCTGGCTCTGTGAGCCTGTCCTGGGTCTGTGAGCCTCTCTACCACAGCCCTGGCTCTGTGAGCTTCTCTACCACAGTACTGGCTCTATGAACCTACCACAGTCCTGGCTCTGTGAGCCTCTCTACCACAGTCCTGGTTCTGTGAGCCTCTCTACCACAGCCCTGGTTCTGTGAGCCTCTCATACAGCCCTGGTTCTGTGAGCCTCTCTACCACAGCCCTGGTTCTGTGAGCCTCTCTACCACAGCCCTGGTTCTAGAGCCTCTCTACCACAGCCCTGGCTCTGTGAGCCTCTCTACCACAGCCCTGGCTCTGTGAGCCTCTCTACCACAGCCCTGGTTCTGTGAGCCTCTCTACCACAGCCCTGGTTCTGTGAGCCTCTCTACCACAGCCCTGGTTCTGTGAGCCTCTCTACCACAGCCCTGGTTCTGTGAGCCTCTCTACCACAGCCCTGGTTCTGTGAGCCTCTCTACAGCCCTGGTTCTGTGAGCCTCTCTACCACAGCCCTGGTTATGTGAGCCTTCCACAGCCCTGGCTCTGTGAGCCTCTCTACCACAGCCCTGGCACCTACAGCCCTGGTTCTGTGAGCCTTGGTTCTGTGAGCCTCTCACCAGCCCTGGTTCTGTGAGCCTCTCTAGCCCTGGTTCTGTGAGCCTCTCTACCACAGCCCTGGTTCTGTGAGCCTCTCTACCACAGCCCTGGTTCTGTGAGCCTCTCTACCACAGCCCTGGCTCTGTGAGCCTCTCTACCACAGCCCTGGCTCTGTGAGCCTCTCTACCACAGCCCTGGCTCTGTGAGCCTCTCTACCACAGCCCTGGCTCTGTGAGCCTCTCTACCACAGCCCTGGCTCTGTGAGCCTCTCTACCACAGCCCTGGCTCTGTGAGCCTCTCTACCACAGCCCTGGCTCTGTGAGCCCTGCCCTGGTTCTGTGAGCCTCTCTACCACAGCCCTGGTTCTGTGAGCCTCTCTACCACAGCCCTGGCTCTGTGAGCCTCTCTACCACAGCCCTGGCTCTGTGAGCCTCTACCACAGCCCTGGTTCTGTGAGCCTCTCTACCACAGCCCTGGTTCTGTGAGCCTCTCTACCACAGCCCTGGTTCTGTGAGCCTCTCTACCACAGCCCTGGCTCTGTGAGCCTCTCTACCACAGCCCTGGTTCTGTGAGCCTCTCTACCACAGCCCTGGTTCTGTGAGCCTCTCTACCACAGCCCTGGTTCTGTGAGCCTCTCTACCACAGCCCTGGCTCTGTGAGCCTCTCTACCACAGCCCTGGTTCTGTGAGCCTCTCTACCACAGCCCTGGTTCTGTGAGCCTCTCTACCACAGCCCTGGTTCTGTGAGCCTCTCTACCACAGCCCTGGTTCTGTGAGCCTCTCTACCACAGCCCTGGTTCTGTGAGCCTCTCTACCACAGCCCTGGTTCTGTGAGCCTCTCTACCACAGCCCTGGTTCTGTGAGCCTCTACCACAGCCCTGGTTCTGTGAGCCTCTCTACCACAGCCCTGGCTCTGTGAGCCTC
>NW_026290915.1:1058308-1100808 GCF_023373465.1 Oncorhynchus keta | reverse complement strand
CCTCTGCTCCATTCTTTCCCCTCCTCTCTTCCTCTCTTCTCAGCCATCACCTCTCCCATCTCTTACCTCCCCTCTCCTCCATTCTCTCCCTTCCTCTCTTCTCAGCCATCACCTCTCCCATCTCTTACCTCCCCTCTCCTCCATTCTCTCCCCTCCTCTCTTCCTCTCTTCTCAGCCATCACCTCCCCCATCTCTTATCTCCCCTCTGCTCCATTCTCTCCCCTCCTCTCTTCCTCTCTTCTCAGCCATCACCTCTCCCATCTCTTACCTCCCCTCTCCTCCATTCTCTCCCCTCCTCTCTTCCTCTCTTCTCAGCCATCACCTCCCCCATCTCTTATCTCCCCTCTGCTCCATTCTCTCCCCTCCTCTCTTCCTCTCTTCTCAGCCATCACCTCTCCCATCTCTTACCTCCCCTCTGCTCCATTCTCTCCCCTCCTCTCTTCCTCTCTTCTCAGCCATCACCTCTCCCATCTCTTATCTCCCCTCTGCTCCATTCTCTCCCCTCGTCTCTTCCTCTCTTCTCAGCCATCACCTCTCCCATCTCTTACCTCCCCTCTGCTCCATTCTCTCCCCTCCTCCCTTCCTCTCTTCTCAGCCATCACCTCTCCCATCTCTTACCTCCCCTCTGCTCCATTCTCTCCCCTCCTCTCTTCCTCTCTTCTCAGCCATCACCTCTCCCATCTCTTACCTCCCCTCTGCTCCATTCTCTCCCCTCCTCTCTTCCTCTCTTCTCAGCCATCACCTCTCCCATCTCTTACCTCCCCTCTGCTCCATTCTCTCCCCTCCTCTCTTCCTCTCTTCTCAGCCATCACCTCTCCCATCTCTTACCTCCCCTCTGCTCCATTCTCTCCCCTCCTCTCTTCCTCTCTTCTCAGCCATCACCTCTCCCATCTCTTACCTCCCCTCTGCTCCATTCTCTCCCCTCCTCTCTTCCTCTCTTCTCAGCCATCACCTCTCCCATCTCTTACCTCCCCTCTCCTCCATTCTCTCCCCTCCTCTCTTCCTCTCTTCTCAGCCATCACCTCTCCCATCTCTTACCTCCCCTCTGCTCCATTCTCTCCCCTCCTCTCTTCCTCTCTTCTCAGCCATCACCTCTCCCATCTCTTACCTCCCCTCTGCTCCATTCTCTCCCCTCCTCTCTTCCTCTCTTCTCAGCCATCACCTCTCCCATCTCTTACCTCCCCTCTGCTCCATTCTCTCCCCTCCTCTCTTCCTCTCTTCTCAGCCATCACCTCTCCCATCTCTTACCTCCCCTCTGCTCCATTCTCTCCCCTCCTCTCTTCCTCTCCTCAGCCATCACCTCTCCCATCTCTTACCTCCCCTCTGCTCCATTCTCTCCCCTCCTCTCTTCCTCTCTTCTCAGCCATCACCTCTCCCATCTCTTACCTCCCCTCTGCTCCATTCTCTCCCTCCTCCTCTCTTCCTCTCTCAGCCATCACCTCTCCCATCTCTTACCTCCCCTCTGCTCCATTCTCTCCCCTCCTCTCTTCCTCTCTTCTCAGCCATCACCTCTCCCATCTCTTACCTCCCCTCTCCTCCATTCTCTCCCCTCCTCTCTTCCTCTCTTCTCAGCCATCACCTCTCCCATCTCTTACCTCCCCTCTGCTCCATTCTCTCCCCTCCTCTCTTCCTCTCTTCTCAGCCATCACCTCTCCCATCTCTTACCTCCCCTCTGCTCCATTCTCTCCCCTCCTCTCTTCCTCTCTTCTCAGCCATCACCTCTCCCATCTCTTACCTCCCCTCTGCTCCATTCTCTCCCCTCCTCTCTTCCTCTCCTCAGCCATCACCTCTCCCATCTCTTACCTCCCCTCTGCTCCATTCTCTCCCCTCCTCTCTTCCTCTCTTCTCAGCCATCACCTCTCCCATCTCTTACCTCCCCTCTCCTCCATTCTCTCCCCTCCTCTCTTCCTCTCTTCTCAGCCATCACCTCTCCCATCTCTTACCTCCCCTCTGCTCCATTCTCTCCCCTCCTCTCTTCCTCTCTTCTCAGCCATCACCTCTCCCATCTCTTATCTCCCCTCTGCTCCATTCTCTCCCTTCCTCTCTTCTCAGCCATCACCTCTCCCATCTCTTACCTCGCCTCTGCTCCATTCTCTCCCCTCCTCTCTCCCTCTCTTCTCAGCCATCACCTCTCCCATCTCTTACCTCCCCTCTCCTCCATTCTCTCCCCTCCTCTCTTCCTCTCTTCTCAGCCATCACCTCTCCCATCTCTTACCTCCCCTCTGCTCCATTCTCTCCCCTCCTCTCTTCCTCTCTTCTCAGCCATCACCTCTCCCATCTCTTATCTCCCCTCTGCTCCATTCTCTCCCCTCCTCTCTTCCTCTCTTCTCAGCCATCACCTCTCCCATCTCTTACCTCCCCTCTGCTCCATTCTCTCCCCTCCTCTCTTCCTCTCTTCTCAGCCATCACCTCTCCCATCTCTTACCTCGCCTCTGTTCCATTCTCTCCCCTCCTCTCTTCCTCTCTTCTCAGCCATCACCTCTCCCATCTCTTACCTCCCCTCTGCTCCATTCTCTCCCCTCCTCTCTTCCTCTCTTCTCAGCCATCACCTCTCCCATCTCTTACCTCGCCTCTGCTCCATTCTCTCCCCTCCTCTCTTCCTCTCTTCTCAGCCATCACCTCTTCCATCTCTTACCTCGCCTCTGTTCCCTTCCTTTCTTCATCTGTTTGTACCCCCTGTGTCCCTCCATGCCTCGCTCAATGTCAAACGAGGCCGGGGTCCTTTGTCTGTGTATGGGTAGGCTGAGACAGTGCCTGTCACCATTAGATCCACTCTGCCTGAGGAGGGCCATCTCACGTCAGTCTGGGAGGGTTATATCCACTCTGCCTGAGGAGGGCCATCTCACGTCAGTCTGGGAGGGTTATATCCACTCTGCCTGAGGAGGACCATCTCACGTCAGTCTGGGAGGGTTATATCCACTCTGCCTGAGGAGGGCCATCTCACGTCAGTCTGGGAGGGTTATATCCACTCTGCCTGAGGAGGACCATCTCACGTCAGTCTGGGAGGGTTATATCCACTCTGCCTGAGGAGGGCCATCTCACATCAGTCTGGGAGGGTTATATCCACTCTGCCTGAGGAGGGCCATCTCACGTCAGTCTGGGAGGGTTATACCCACTCTGCCTGAGGAGGGCCATCTCACATCAGTCTGGGAGGGTTATATCCACTCTGCCTGAGGAGGGCCATCTCACGTCAGTCTGGGAGGGTTATACCCACTCTGCCTGAGGAGGACCATCTCACATCAGTCTGGGAGGGTTATATCCACTCTGCCTGAGGAGGGCCATCTCACGTCAGTCTGGGAGGGTTATACCCACTCTGCCTGAGGAGGGCCATCTCACATCAGTCTGGGAGGGTTATATCCACTCTGCCTGAGGAGGGCCATCTCACGTCAGTCTGGGAGGGTTATATCCCACTCTGCCTGAGGAGGGCCATCTCACATCAGTCTGGGAGGGTTATATCCACTCTGCCTGAGGAGGGCCATCTCACGTCAGTCTGGGAGGGTTATACCCACTCTGCCTGAGGAGGACCATCTCACATCAGTCTGGGAGGGTTATATCCACTCTGCCTGAGGAGGGCCATCTCACGTCAGTCTGGGAGGGTTATATCCACTCTGCCTGAGGAGGGCCATCTCACGTCAGTCTGGGAGGGTTATATCCACTCTGCCTGAGGAGGGCCATCTCACGTCAGTCTGGGAGGGTTATATCCACTCTGCCTGAGGAGGGCCATCTCACGTCAGTCTGGGAGGGTTATATCCACTCTGCCTGAGGAGGGCCATCTCACGTCAGTCTGGGAGGGGGTTGGGGAGATCATACAGTCAGTTGCTGCCTAGTGTGAAATTGTGTAAATAATTATTTGTGTGTGTGTGTGTGTGTGTGTGTGTGTGTGTGTGTGTGTGTGTGTGTGTGTGTGTGTTTTTTAAAAATGTGTTACACATTGTCTTGTTGTTTTGGTGTAGAGGGTCATATGTTGTTGTGTCTGTGTCCCTGTAGGAGCCCGTGGTTTAATGGCTGGGGGTTCAACCTGCCTAGGGGCCAGTCTCTGCTGGATAAATGGAACCAAGTCCCAGAGGGCATTGACATCCTCATGACCCACTGCCCTCCCCTCGGTGAGTCCAATTAACCAATCACATTCACAACCCGTCATCACCATGCCTAATGGGGCTGCCCTCATTATTTAAATCCATCCGAATATATTACGGAGCAGGTTAGGTTGTGTGCGTGTGTACGTGTGTGTGTGTGTGTGTGTGTGTGTGTGTGTGTGTGTGTGTGTGTGTGTGTGTGTGTGTGTGTGTGTGTGTGTGTGTGTGTGTGTGTGTGTGTGTGTGTGTGTGTGTGTGTGTGTGTGTGTGTGTGTGTACACTGCATCAGCTTTGCATAATCATCTTAGCCCTCCTCCCCTGCAGAATGCTAATGTTCCCAACCAGTCTGGTTCTATATTTGACAGTGGAACTTTGTTTACTCCCTCAGTAGAACATGAAATTGTTTTCCTTAGCTGTTGAGCTTCAGTTGTTTTCCTTAGTTGTTGAGCTTCAGTTGTTTTCCGTAGTTGTTGAGCTTCAGTTGTTTTCTTAGTTGTTGAGCTTCAGTTGTTTTCCGTAGTTGTTGAGCTTCAGTTGTTTTCCTTAGTTGTTGAGCTTCAGTTGTTTTCCGTAGTTGTTGAGCTTCAGTTGTTTTCCTTAGTTGTTGAGCTTCAGTTGTTTTCCTTAGTTGTTGAGCTTCAGTTGTTTTCCGTAGTTGTTGAGCTTCAGTTGTTTTCCTTAGTTGTTGAGCTTCAGTTGTTGAGCTTCAGTTGTTTTCCTTAGTTGTTGAGCTTCAGTTGTTTTCCGTAGTTGTTGAGCTTCAGTTGTTTTCCGTAGTTGTTGAGCTTCAGTTGTTTTCCTTAGTTGTTGAGCTTCAGTTGTTTTCCTTAGTTGTTGAGCTTCAGTTGTTTTCCTTAGTTGTTGAGCTTCAGTTGTTTTCCTTAGTTGTTGAGCTTCAGTTGTTTTCCGTAGTTGTTGAGCTTCAGTTGTTTTCCTTAGTTGTTGAGCTTCAGTTGTTTTCCTTAGTTGTTGAGCTTCAGTTGTTTTCCGTAGTTGTTGAGCTTCAGTTGTTTTCCTTAGTTGTTGAGCTTCAGTTGTTTTCCGTAGTTGTTGAGCTTCAGTTGTTTTCCTTAGTTGTTGAGCTTCAGTTGTTGAGCTTCAGTTGTTTTCCTTAGTTGTTGAGCTTCAGTTGTTTTCCTTAGTTGTTGAGCTTCAGTTGTTTTCCGTAGTTGTTTAGCTTCAGTTGTTGAGCTTCAGTTGTTGAGCTTCAGTTGTTTTCCTTAGTTGTTGAGCTTCAGTTGTTTTCCGTAGTTGTTGAGCTTCAGTTGTTTTCCGTAGTTGTTGAGCTTCAGTTGTTTTCTTAGTTGTTGAGCTTCAGTTGTTTTCCATAGTTGTTGAGCTTCAGTTGTTTTCCATAGTTGTTGAGCTTCAGTTGTTTTCCATAGCTGTTTAGCTTCAGTTGTTTTCCATAGTTGTTGAGCTTCAGTTGTTTTCCTTAGTTGTTGAGCTTCAGTTGTTTTCCATAGTTGTTAAGCTTCAGTTGTTTTCCATAGTTGTTGAACTTCAGTTGTTGAGCTGCAGTTGTTCTTGTCCCTCTTTCTATTCTGTGTCTGTCATTATTGACAGATTTCCTTCCTCTCCTGCTACTACTACTGCTACGTGTGCTGTTTGATTGCATAGGGAAACTTGATTTCACACCAGTGTGACAGACACTGGAAACGATTGGCTGGGGCTGGAGTATGGAGAGAGGGGGAGGGGCTGGGGCTGGAGTATGGAGAGAGGGGGAGGGGCTGGGGCCGGAGTATGGAGAAAGGGAGAGAGGGGGAGGGGCTGGGGACGGAGTATGGAGAAAGGGAGGGAGGGGCTGGGGCTGGAGTATGGAGAAAGGGTGAGGGGCTGGAGTATGGAGAAAGGGAGGGAGGGAGGGGCTGAAGTATGGAGAAAGGGAGGGAGGGGCTGGAGTATGGAGAAAGGGGGAGGGGCTGGAGTATGGAGAAAGGGAGGGAGGGGCTGGAGTATGGAGAAAGGGAGGGGGAGGGGCTGGGGATAAGACTTTACCTACGGAAAATAGAAAAGGTGCATAGCTTTACCTAGTAACTATTGTGCTAGGTTATTGTTGCTGTCTTATCTAGGTTTGTTGTCTTTCTTGCATGTTCCTCAGGGTTCAGAGACTGGGTTCCTAAGGAGCTGCAGAGGGTGGGCTGTGTGGAGCTGCTCAACACGGTCCAGAGGAGGGTCCGGCCCAAACTACACGCCTTCGGAGGAATACATGAAGGTCAGTCAGGATGCCGCCCATAGACACACACCCCTCACCACAACCCAGGGTAGAAGAAGCACTTGGAGTAGGGATGGATTAGAGAGAAAGAGAGATGGGTTGTTATGGGTTTCTGTTCAGTACCTTCTCCAGCTTAGACAGGGATGGGGGAGGTGGTGTTGGAGACATTATGGGGTAGACAGGGTGGGGAGGTGGTGTTGGCGATATTATGGGGTAGACAGGGTGGGGAGGTGGTGTTGGCGATATTATGGGGTAGACAGGGTGGGGAGGTGGTGTTGTAGACATTATGGGGTAGACAGGGTGGGGAGGTGGTGTTGTAGACATTATGGGGTCAACAGGGTGGGGTGGTGGTGTTGGAGACATTATGGGGTCGACAGGGATGATGGAGGTGGTGTTGGAGACATTATGGGGTCGACAGGGTGGGGTGGTGGTGTTGTAGACATTATGGGGTCAACAGGGTGGGGTGGTGGTGTTGGAGACATTATGGGGTCGACAGGGTGGGGTGGTGGTGTTGGAGACATTATGGGGTCAACAGGGTGGGGTGGTGGTGTTGGAGACATTATGGGGTCGACAGGGTGGGGTGGTGGTGTTGGAGACATTATGGGGTCAACAGGGTGGGGTGGTGGTGTTGTAGACATTATGGGGTCGACAGGGATGATGGAGGTGGTGTTGGAGACATTATGGGGTCGACAGGGATGATGGAGGTGGTGTTGGAGACATTATGGGGTCGACAGGGTGGGGTGGTGGTGTTGTAGACATTATGGGGTCGACAGGGATGATGGAGGTGGTGTTGGAGACATTATGGGGTCGACAGGGATGATGGAGGTGGTGTTGGAGAAATTATGGGGTCGACAGGGTGGGGTGGTGGTGTTGGAGACATTATGGGGTAGACAGGGTGGGGTGTTGGTGTTGTAGACATTATGGGGTCGACAGGGATGATGGAGGTGGTGTTGGAGACATTATGGGGTCGACAGGGTGGGGTGGTGGTGTTGGAGACATTATGGGGTCAACAGGGTGGGGTGGTGGTGTTGTAGACATTATGGGGTCGACAGGGATGATGGAGGTGGTGTTGGAGACATTATGGGGTCGACAGGGTGGGGTGGTGGTGTTGGAGACATTATGGGGTAGACAGGTTGGGGTGGTGGTGTTGGAGACATTATGGGGTAGACAGGGTGGGGTGGTGGTGTTGGAGACATTATGGGGTAGACAGGGTGGGGAGGTGGTGTTGGAGACATTATGGGGTCGACAGGGATGATGGAGGTGGTGTTGTAGACATTATGGGGTCGACAGGGTGGGGTGGTGGTGTTGGAGGCATTATGGGGTCGACAGGGTGGGGTGGTGGTGTTGGAGACATTATGGGGTAGACAGGGATGATGGAGGTGGTGTTGGAGACATTATGGGGTCGACAGGGTTGGGTGGTGGTGTTGGAGACATTATGGGGTAGACAGGGATGATGGAGGTGGTGTTGTAGACATTATGGGGTCGACAGGGTGGGGTGGTGGTGTTGGAGACATTATGGGGTCGACAGGGATGATGGAGGTGGTGTTGTAGACATTATGGGGTAGACAGGGATGATGGAGGTGGTGTTGGAGACATTATGGGGTCGACAGGGTGGGGTGGTGGTGTTGGAGACATTATGGGGTCGACAGGGTGGGGTGGTGGTGTTGTAGACATTATGGGGTAGACAGGGTGGGGTGGTGGTGTTGTAGACATTATGGGGTAGACAGGTTGGGGTGGTGGTGTTGGAGACATTATGGGGTCGACAGGGTGGGGTGGTGGTGTTGGAGACATTATGGGGTCGACAGGGTGGGGTGGTGGTGTTGTAGACATTATGGGGTCGACAGGGTGGGGTGGTGGTGTTGGAGACATTATGGGGTCGACAGGTTGGGGTGGTGGTGTTGGAGACATTATGGGGTCGACAGGGTGGGGTGGTGGTGTTGTAGACATTATGGGGTCGACAGGGTGGGGTGGTGGTGTTGTAGACATTATGGGGTAGACAGGTTGGGGTGGTGGTGTTGGAGACATTATGGGGTCGACAGGGTGGGGTGGTGGTGTTGTAGACATTATGGGGTCGACAGGGTGGGGTGGTGGTGTTGTAGACATTATGGGGTAGACAGGGATGGGGTGGTGTTGGAGACATTATGGGGTCGACAGGGTGGGGTGGTGGTGTTGTAGACATTATGGGGTCGACAGGGTGGGGTGGTGGTGTTGTAGACATTATGGGGTAGACAGGGATGATGGAGGTGGTGTTGGAGACATTATGGGGTCGACAGGGTGGGGTGGTGGTGTTGGAGACATTATGGGGTAGACAGGGTGGGGTGGTGGTGTTGGAGACATTATGGGGTCAACAGGGTGGGGTGGTGGTGTTGTAGACATTATGGGGTCGACAGGGATGATGGAGGTGGTGTTGGAGACATTATGGGGTCGACAGGGTGGGGTGGTGGTGTTGGAGACATTATGGGGTAGACAGGTTGGGGTGGTGGTGTTGGAGACATTATGGGGTAGACAGGGTGGGGTGGTGGTGTTGGAGACATTATGGGGTAGACAGGGTGGGGAGGTGGTGTTGGAGACATTATGGGGTCGACAGGGATGATGGAGGTGGTGTTGTAGACATTATGGGGTCGACAGGGTGGGGTGGTGGTGTTGGAGGCATTATGGGGTCGACAGGGTGGGGTGGTGGTGTTGGAGACATTATGGGGTAGACAGGGATGATGGAGGTGGTGTTGGAGACATTATGGGGTCGACAGGGTTGGGTGGTGGTGTTGGAGACATTATGGGGTAGACAGGGATGATGGAGGTGGTGTTGTAGACATTATGGGGTCGACAGGGTGGGGTGGTGGTGTTGGAGACATTATGGGGTCGACAGGGATGATGGAGGTGGTGTTGTAGACATTATGGGGTAGACAGGGATGATGGAGGTGGTGTTGGAGACATTATGGGGTCGACAGGGTGGGGTGGTGGTGTTGGAGACATTATGGGGTCGACAGGGTGGGGTGGTGGTGTTGTAGACATTATGGGGTAGACAGGGTGGGGTGGTGGTGTTGTAGACATTATGGGGTAGACAGGTTGGGGTGGTGGTGTTGGAGACATTATGGGGTCGACAGGGTGGGGTGGTGGTGTTGGAGACATTATGGGGTCGACAGGGTGGGGTGGTGGTGTTGTAGACATTATGGGGTCGACAGGGTGGGGTGGTGGTGTTGGAGACATTATGGGGTCGACAGGTTGGGGTGGTGGTGTTGGAGACATTATGGGGTCGACAGGGTGGGGTGGTGGTGTTGTAGGGGGTGACAGGGTGGGGTGGTGGTGTTGTAGACATTATGGGGTAGACAGGTTGGGGTGGTGGTGTTGGAGACATTATGGGGTCGACAGGGTGGGGTGGTGGTGTTGTAGACATTATGGGGTCGACAGGGTGGGGTGGTGGTGTTGTAGACATTATGGGGTAGACAGGGATGATGGAGGTGGTGTTGGAGACATTATGGGGTCGACAGGGTGGGGTGGTGGTGTTGTCGACATTATGGGGTCGACAGGGTGGTGGTGGTGTTGTAGACATTATGGGGTAGACAGGGATGATGGAGGTGGTGTTGGAGACATTATGGGGTCGACAGGGTGGGGTGGTGGTGTTGGAGACATTATGGGGTAGACAGGGTGGGGAGGTGGTGTTGTAGACAGGGTGGGGTGGTGGTGTGTTGTAGACATTATGGGGTCGACAGGGTGGGGTGGTGGTGTTGTAGACATTATGGGGTAGACAGGGATGATGGAGGTGGTGTTGGAGACATTATGGGGTCGACAGGGTGGGGTGGTGGTGTTGGAGACATTATGGGGTCGACAGGGGGGGGTGGGGGTGTTGGAGACATTATGGGGTGGACAGGGTGGGGGGGTGGTGTTGTAGACATTATGGGGTAGACAGGGTGGGGTGGTGGTGTTGGAGACATTATGGGGTAGACAGGGATGATGGAGGTGGTGTTGGAGACATTATGGGGTCGACAGGGTGGGGTGGTGGTGTTGGAGACATTATGGGGTCGACAGGGTGGGGTGGTGGTGTTGTAGACATTATGGGTGACAGGGATGATGGAGGTGGTGTTGGAGACATTATGGGGTAGACATGATATGGTGTTGGAGACATTATGGGTGACAGGGATGATGGAGGTGGTGTTGGAGACATTATGGGGTCGACAGGGATGGGGTGGTTGGAGGGGGTGGGAGGTGGTGTTGGAGACATTATGGGGTCGACAGGGATGATGGAGGTGGTGTTGGAGACATTATGGGGTCGACATTATTATGGGGTCGACAGGGTGGGGTGGTGGTGTTGTAGACATTATGGGGTCGACAGGGTGGGGTGGTGGTGTTGGAGACATTATGGGGTCAACAGGGTGGGGTGGTGGTGTTGTAGACATTATGGGGTAGACAGGGATGATGGAGGTGGTGTTGGAGACATTATGGGGTAGACAGGGTGGGGTGGTGGTGTTGGAGACATTATGGGGTACAGGGTGGGGTGGTGGTGTTGTAGACATTATGGGGTAGACAGGGATGATGGAGGTGGTGTTGGAGACATTATGGGGTCGACAGGGTGGGGTGGTGGTGTTGGAGACATTATGGGGTAGACAGGGTGGGGAGGTGGTGTTGTAGACATTATGGGGTAGACAGGGTGGGGTGGTGGTGTTGTAGACATTATGGGGTCGACAGGGTGGGGTGGTGGTGTTGTAGACATTATGGGGTAGACAGGGATGATGGAGGTGGTGTTGGAGACATTATGGGGTCGACAGGGTGTGGTGGTGTTGGAGACATTATGGGGTCGACAGGGTGGGGTGGTGGTGTTGGAGACATTATGGGGTAGACAGGGTGGGGTGGTGGTGTTGTAGACATTATGGGGTAGACAGGGTGGGGTGGTGGTGTTGGAGACATTATGGGGTAGACAGGGATGATGGAGGTGGTGTTGGAGACATTATGGGGTCGACAGGGTGGGGTGGTGGTGTTGGAGACATTATGGGGTCGACAGGGTGGCGTGGTGGTGTTGTAGACATTATGGGGTAGACAGGGATGATGGAGGTGGTGTTGGAGACATTATGGGGTAGACAGGGATGATGGAGGTGGTGTTGGAGACATTATGGACATGATAGGTGGTTGGTCATTATGGGGTAGACAGGGATGATGGTGGTGGTGTTGGAGACATTATGTGTGATGGAGGTGGTGTTGGAGACATTATGGGGTCGACAGGGATGATGGAGGTGGTGTTGTAGACATTATGGGGTAGACAGGGATGATGGAGGTGGTGTTGGAGACATTATGGGGTCGACAGGGTGGGGTGGTGGTGTTGGAGACATTATGGGGTGACAGGGTGGGGTGGTGGTGTTGGAGACATTATGGGGTAGACAGGTTGGGGTGGTGGTGTTGGAGACATTATGGGGTAGACAGGGTGGGGTGGTGGTGTTGGAGACATTATGGGGTAGACAGGGTGGGGAGACAGGGTGGGGATGATGGAGGTGGTGTTGTAGACATTATGGGGTCGACAGGGTGGGGTGTGGTGGTGTTGGGTGGTGTTGGAGACATTATGGGGTCGACAGGGTGGGGTGGTGGTGTTGGAGACATTATGGGGTCGACAGGGTTGGGTGGTGGTGTTGGAGACATTATGGGGTAGACAGGGATGATGGAGGTGGTGTTGTAGACATTATGGGGTCGACACGGTGGGGTGGTGGTGTTGGAGACATTATGGGGTCGACAGGGATGATGGAGGTGGTGTTGTAGACATTATGGGGTAGACAGGGATGATGGAGGTGGTGTTGGAGACATTATGGGGTCGACAGGGTGGGGTGGTGGTGTTGGAGACATTATGGGGTGGGGTGGGGTGGTGGTGTTGTAGACATTATGGGGTAGACAGGGTGGGGTGGTGGTGTTGTATTATGGGGTAGACAGGTTGGGGTGGTGGTGTTGGAGACATTATGGGGTCGACAGGGTGGGGTGGTGGTGTTGGAGACATTATGGGGTCGACAGGGTGGGGTGGTGGTGTTGTAGACATTATGGGGTCGACAGGGTGGGGTGGTGGTGTTGGAGACATTATGGGGTCGACAGGTTGGGGTGGTGGTGTTGGAGACATTATGGGGTCGACAGGGTGGGGTGGTGGTGTTGTAGACATTATGGGGTCGACAGGGTGGGGTGGTGGTGTTGTAGACATTATGGGGTAGACAGGTTGGGGTGGTGGTGTTGGAGACATTATGGGGTCGACAGGGTGGGGTGGTGGTGTTGTAGACATTATGGGGTCGACAGGGTGGGGTGGTGGTGTTGTAGACATTATGGGGTAGACAGGGATGATGGAGGTGGTGTTGGAGACATTATGGGGTCGACAGGGTGGGGTGGTGGTGTTGTAGACATTATGGGGTCGACAGGGTGGGGTGGTGGTGTTGTAGACATTATGGGGTAGACAGGGATGATGGAGGTGGTGTTGGAGACATTATGGGTGGGGTGGGGTGGTGGTGTTGGAGACATTATGGGGTAGACAGGGTGGGGAGGTGGTGTTGTAGACATTATGGGGTAGACAGGGTGGGGTGGTGGTGTTGTAGACATTATGGGGTCGACAGGGTGGGGTGGTGGTGTTGTAGACATTATGGGGTAGACAGGGATGATGGAGGTGGTGTTGGAGACATTATGGGGTCGACAGGGTGGGGTGGTGGTGTTGGAGACATTATGGGGTCGACAGGGTGGGGTGGTGGTGTTGGAGACATTATGGGGTAGACAGGGTGGGGTGGTGGTGTTGTAGACATTATGGGGTAGACAGGGTGGGGTGGTGGTGTTGGAGACATTATGGGGTAGACAGGGATGATGGAGGTGGTGTTGGAGACATTATGGGGTCGACAGGGTGGGGTGGTGGTGTTGGAGACATTATGGGGTCGACAGGGTGGCGTGGTGGTGTTGTAGACATTATGGGGTAGACAGGGATGATGGAGGTGGTGTTGGAGACATTATGGGGTAGACAGGGATGATGGAGGTGGTGTTGGAGACATTATGGAGTAGACAGGGATGATGGAGGTGGTGTTGTAGACATTATGGGGTAGACAGGGATGATGGAGGTGGTGTTGGAGACATTATGGGGTAGACAGGGATGATGGAGGTGGTGTTGGAGACATTATGGGGTAGACAGGGATGATGGAGGTGGTGTTGGAGACATTATGGGGTCGACAGGGTGGGGAGGTGGTGTTGTAGACATTATGGGGTCGACAGGGTGGGGTGGTGGTGTTGTAGACATTATGGGGTCGACAGGGTGGGGTGGTGGTGTTGGAGACATTATGGGGTCAACAGGGTGGGGTGGTGGTGTTGTAGACATTATGGGGTAGACAGGGATGATGGAGGTGGTGTTGGAGACATTATGGGGTAGACAGGGTGGGGTGTTGGTGTTGGAGACATTATGGGGTCGACAGGGTGGGGTGGTGGTGTTGTAGACATTATGGGGTAGACAGGGATGATGGAGGTGGTGTTGGAGACATTATGGGGTCGACAGGGTGGGGTGGTGGTGTTGGAGACATTATGGGGTAGACAGGGTGGGGAGGTGGTGTTGTAGACATTATGGGGTAGACAGGGTGGGGTGGTGGTGTTGTAGACATTATGGGGTCGACAGGGTGGGGTGGTGGTGTTGTAGACATTATGGGGTAGACAGGGATGATGGAGGTGGTGTTGGAGACATTATGGGGTCGACAGGGTGGGGTGGTGGTGTTGGAGACATTATGGGGTCGACAGGGTGGGGTGGTGGTGTTGGAGACATTATGGGGTAGACAGGGTGGGGTGGTGGTGTTGGAGACATTATGGGGTAGACAGGGTGGGGTGGTGGTGTTGGAGACATTATGGGGTAGACAGGGATGATGGAGGTGGTGTTGGAGACATTATGGGGTCGACAGGGTGGGGTGGTGGTGTTGGAGACATTATGGGGTCGACAGGGTGGCGTGGTGGTGTTGTAGACATTATGGGGTAGACAGGGATGATGGAGGTGGTGTTGGAGACATTATGGGGTAGACAGGGATGATGGAGGTGGTGTTGGAGACATTATGGAGTAGACAGGGATGATGGAGGTGGTGTTGTAGACATTATGGGGTAGACAGGGATGATGGAGGTGGTGTTGGAGACATTATGGGGTAGACAGGGATGATGGAGGTGGTGTTGGAGACATTATGGGGTAGACAGGGATGATGGAGGTGGTGTTGGAGACATTATGGGGTCGACAGGGTGGGGAGGTGGTGTTGTAGACATTATGGGGTCGACAGGGTGGGGTGGTGGTGTTGTAGACATTATGGGGTCGACAGGGTGGGGTGGTGGTGTTGGAGACATTATGGGGTCAACAGGGTGGGGTGGTGGTGTTGTAGACATTATGGGGTAGACAGGGATGATGGAGGTGGTGTTGGAGACATTATGGGGTAGACAGGGTGGGGTGTTGGTGTTGGAGACATTATGGGGTCGACAGGGTGGGGTGGTGGTGTTGTAGACATTATGGGGTAGACAGGGATGATGGAGGTGGTGTTGGAGACATTATGGGGTCGACAGGGTGGGGTGGTGGTGTTGTAGACATTATGGGGTAGACAGGGTGGGGTGGTGGTGTTGGAGACATTATGGGGTCGACAGGGTGGGGTGGTGGTGTTGGAGACATTATGGGGTCGACAGGGTGGGGTGGTGGTGTTGGAGACATTATGGGGTCGACAGGGTGGGGTGGTGGTGTTGTAGACATTATGGGGTCGACAGGGATGATGGAGGTGGTGTTGGAGACATTATGGGGTCGACAGGGTGGGGTGGTGGTGTTGGAGACATTATGGGGTAGACAGGGTGGGGTGGTGGTGTTGGAGACATTATGGGGTAGACAGGGTGGGGTGGTGGTGTTGGAGACATTATGGGGTAGACAGGGATGATGGAGGTGGTGTTGGAGACATTATGGGGTCGACAGGGTGGGGTGTTGGTGTTGTAGACATTATGGGGTCGACAGGGTGGGGTGGTGGTGTTGGAGACATTATGGGGTCGACAGGGATGATGGAGGTGGTGTTGGAGACATTATGGAGTAGACAGGGATGATGGAGGTGGTGTTGGAGACATGGGGTAGACAGAGATGATGGAGGTGGTGTTGGAGACATTATGGGGTAGACAGGGTGGGGAGGTAGTGTTGGAGACATTATGGGGTAGACAGAGATGATGGAGGTGGTGTTGGAGACATTACGGGGTAGACAGGGTGGGGAGGTAGTGTTGGAGACATTATGGGGTAGACAGAGATGATGGAGGTGGTGTTGGAGACATTATGGGGTAGACAGGGTGGGGAGGTAGTGTTGGAGACATTATGGGGTAGACAGGGTGGGGAGGTAGTGTTGGAGACATTATGGGGTAGACAGGGATGATGGAGGTGGTGTTGTAGACATTATGGGGTAGACAGAGATGATGGAGGTGGTGTTGGAGACATTATGGGGTAGACAGGGATGATGGAGGTGGTGTTGGAGACATTATGGGGTCGACAGGGTGTTGTGGTGGTGTTGTAGACATTATGGGGTAGACAGGGTGGGGTGGTGGTGTTGTAGACATTATGGGGTAGACAGAGATGATGGAGGTGGTGTTGGAGACATTATGGGGTAGACAGGGTGGGGAGGTAGTGTTGGAGACATTATGGGGTAGACAGGGATGATGGAGGTGGTGTTGGAGACATTATGGGGTAGACAGAGATGATGGAGGTGGTGTTGGAGACATTATGGGGTAGACAGGGATGATGGAGGTGGTGTTGGAGGCATTATGGGGTCGACAGGGATGATGGAGGTGGTGTTGGAGACATTATGGGGTAGACAGGTTGGGGTGGTGGTGTTGGAGACATTATGGGGTAGACAGAGATGATGGAGGTGGTGTTGGAGACATTATGGGGTAGACAGGGTGGGGAGGTAGTGTTGGAGACATTATGGGGTAGACAGAGATGATGGAGGTGGTGTTGGAGACATTATGGGGTAGACAGGTGGGGAGGTGGTGTTGGAGACATTATGGGGTAGACAGAGATGATGGAGGTGGTGTTGGAGACATTATGGGGTAGACAGGGTGGGGTGGTGGTGTTGGAGACATTATGGGGTAGACAGGTTGGGGTGGTGGTGTTGGAGACATTATGGGGTAGACAGAGTGGGGTGGTGGTGTTGGAGACATTATGGGGTAGACAGAGATGATGGAGGTGGTGTTGGAGACATTATGGGGTAGACAGGGATGATGGAGGTGGTGTTGGAGGCATTATGGGGTCGACAGGGATGATGGAGGTGGTGTTGGAGACATTATGGGGTAGACAGGTTGGGGTGGTGGTGTTGGAGACATTATGGGGTAGACAGGGTGGGGAGGTAGTGTTGGAGACATTATGGGGTAGACAGAGATGATGGAGGTGGTGTTGGAGACATTATGGGGTAGACAGGTGGGGAGGTGGTGTTGGAGACATTATGGGGTAGACAGAGATGATGGAGGTGGTGTTGGAGACATTATGGGGTAGACAGGGTGGGGTGGTGGTGTTGGAGACATTATGGGGTAGACAGGTTGGGGTGGTGGTGTTGGAGACATTATGGGGTAGACAGAGTGGGGTGGTGGTGTTGGAGACATTATGGGGTAGACAGGGTGGGGAGGTAGTGTTGGAGACATTATGGGGTAGACAGAGATGATGGAGGTAATAATATATATAATATATGCCATTTAGCTGACGCTTTTATCCAAAGCGACTTACAGTCATGTGTGCATACATTCTACGTATGGGTGGTCCCGGGAATCGAACCCACTACCCTGGCGTTACAAGCGCCATGCTCTACCAACTGAGCCACAGAAGGACTGGAGACCTCCCTACCTCCCTCCCTCAGTCCCTACCTCCCTCCCTCAGTCCCTCCCTCCCTACCTCAGTCCCTCCCTCCCTCCCTCAGTCCCTCCCTCCCTAGTCCCTCCCTCCCTCCCTCCTCCCTCCCTCAGTCCCTCCCTCCCTCCCTCAGTCCCTCCCTCAGTCCCTACCTCCCTCCCTCAGTCCCTCCCTCCCTCCCTCAGTCCCTACCTCCCTCCCTCAGTCCCTCCCTCCCTCCCTCAGTCCCTACCTCCCTCCCTCAGTCCCTCCCTCCCTCCCTACCTCCCTCCCTCAGTCCCTCCCTCCCTCCTCCCTCCCTCAGTCCCTCCCTCCCTACCTCCCTCCCTCAGTCCCTCCCTCCCTACCTCCCTCCCCCAGTCCCTCCCTCCCTCCCCCCTCCCTACCTCCCTCCCTCAGTCCCTCCCTACCTCCCTCCCTACCTCCCTCCCTCAGTCCCTCCCTCCCTACCTCCCACCCTCAGTCCCTCCCTCAGTCCCTCCCTACCTACCTCCCTCCCTCAGTCCCTCCCTCCCTACCTCCCACCCTCAGTCCCTCCCTCAGTCCCTCCCTCCCTACCTCCCACCCTCAGTCCCTCCCTCAGTCCCTCCCTCCCTACCTCCCTCCCTCAGTCCCTCCCTACCTACCTCCCTCCCTCAGTCCCTCCCTCCCTACCTCCCACCCTCAGTCCCTCCCTCCCTACCTCCCTCCCCCATCCCTACCTCCCTCCCTCCCTACCTCCCTCCCTACCTCCCTCCCTCAGTCCCTCCCTCCCTCCCTCAGTCCCTACCTCCCTCCCCCATCCCTACCTCCCTCCCCCATCCCTCCCTCCCTCCCTACCTCCCTCCCTACCTCCCTCCCTCAGTCCCTCCCTCAGTCCCTCCCTACCTACCTCCCTCCCCCATCCCTACCTCCCTCCCTCCCTACCTCCCTCCCTACCTCCCTCCCTCAGTCCCTCCCTCAGTCCCTCCCCCTTCCTCCCCCTCAGTCCCTCCCTCAGTCCCTCCCTCCCTACCTCCCTCCCCCATCCCTCCCCCTCCCTCCCTACCTCCCTCCCTCCTCCCTCCCTCCCCTCCCTCCCTCCCTCAGTCCCTACCTCCCTCCCCCATCCCTACCTCCCTCCCCCATCCCTACCTCCCTCCCTCCCTACCTCCCTCCCTACCTCCCTCCCTCAGTCCCTCCCTCAGTCCCTCCCTACCTACCTCCCTCCCCCATCCCTACCTCCCTCCCTCCCTCCCTCCCTCCCTACCTCCCCCCCTCAGTCCCTCCCTCAGTCCCTCCCTACCTCCCCCCCATCCCTACCTCCCTCCCTCACCCTCCTCCCTCCCCCACCCCCTCAGTCCCTCCCTCCCTCCCTACCTCCCTCCCTCAGTCCCTCCCTACCTACCTCCCTCCCTCATTCCATCCTTTATGTTTTTAATTAAAGGTGTAGAAGTGAATAGACTCAGTTCAGAGGAGAGACCATTAAAGAAGCCTCTCAGAAAGAAACGCCCTGTGGGGTTTTGATGAATCGATTTGACAATACGGTTTCTCACTTCATGGCCAATGTTGATGATGCATTGGACTTCCCCATGGCGTGTGCTGATGATGCGTTCTTCCCCCACAGGATATGGCATCATGACTGACGGCTGCACCACGTTCATCAACTCCTCCACGTGCACGATCAGCTTCCAGCCCACCAACCCCCCAATCGTATTCGACCTGCCCAACCCCTCCAGCTCCTGAGAATGACCTGTGAAAGAGGGGGGTTGGCCAGAATAACCTTTTTTTTCTAACAAATAATGTCAAAATAATTATATTAAGTGTTTCTCTCAAATATTGTTATTTTGTAAGCTGTAAAGTGAAAGAGTGTGGGGGGTGTAGGGTTAGATGGGGGGGGTGTAGGGTTATAGGGGGGTGTAGGGTTAGATGGGGGGGTGTAGGGTTAGATGGGGGGGTGTAGGGTTAGGGGGGGGTCTAGGGTGGGGGGTCTAGGGTTATAGGGGGTGTAGGGTTAGATGGGGGGGTGTAGGGTTATAGGGGGTGTAGGGTTAGATGGGGGGGTGTAGGGTTAGATGGGGGGTGTAGGGTTATAGGGTGCTGAGTGGTTATACAATCTTGCTATGGAAGAAAAAGCAGTCGGATCTGTAAGATAAATGATGCTTTGTGAATTTGTACAATTTCCTTCGTTTTTGGGGTTTGTGTTTGCTGGAAACGTCGGTATTGGATGCCATTGTTGATTTTGTACGTTCTTGTTTTTTGTGTTTGGTTTCATTTTGTTTCCTGGACAACTCTGCTTTCTGATTGGCTGACAGGGACGATGCCTTAAACTAGCTTTACTGTTGTCAGCTAGAGCCCCACTCTCTGCAAGCTCAGAGAAAGACCTTATTTATTATTAACTTGTGTCTATCAACCCAGTCAAACTACACCACACAGAACAGGGAAAGAAATCTATCAAATTATACGCTTGAGATAATCTAACATCTACCATCTGCAATTCTGATACATCTGGAGAAGAGCTAGTATATATATATATATATATATATATATATATATATATATATATATACTGTATATACAGTGGGGAGAACAAGTATTTGATACACTGCTGATTTTGCAGGTTTTCCTACTTACAAAGCATGTAGAGGTCTGTAATTTTTATCAAAGGTACTCTTCAACTGTGAGAGACGGAATCTAAAACAAAAATCCAGAAAATCACGTTGTATGATTTTTAAGTAATTAGTTTGCATTTTATTGCATGACATAAATATTTGATCACCTACCAACCCGTAAGAATTCCGGCTCTCACAGACCTGTTAGTTTTTATTTAAGAATCCCTCCTGTTCTCCACTCATTACCTGTGTTAACTGCACCTGTTTGAACTCGTTACCTGTATAAAAGACACCTGTTCACACACTCAATCAAACAGACTCCAACCGCTCCACAATGGCCAAGACCAGAGAGCTGTGTAAGGACATCAGGGATGAAATTGTAGACCTGCAAAAGGCTGGGATGGGCTACAGGACAATAGGCAAGCAGCTTGGTGAGAAGGCAACAACTGTTGGCGCAATTATTAGAAAATGGAAGAGGTTCAAGATGACGGTCAATCACCCTCGGTCTGGGGCTCCATGCAAGATCTCACCTCGTGGGGAATCAATGATCATGAGGAAGGTGAGGGATCAGCCCAGAACTAGATGGCAGGGCCTGGTCAATGACCTGAAGAGAGCTGGGACCACAGTCTCAAAGAAAACCATTGCGAGATCTTGGCTAACAACCTCCTTATCTCAGTAAGAGCATTGAAGATGGGTCGTGGCTGGGTCTTCCAGCATAACAACGACCCGAAACACACAGCCAGGGCAACTAAGGAGTGGCCCCGTAAGATGTATCTCAAGGTCCTGGAGTGGCCTAGCCAGTCTCCAGACCTGAACCCAATAGAAATCTTTGGAGGGAGCTGAAAGTCCGTATTGTCCAGTGACAGCCCCGAAACCTGAAGGATCTGGAGAAGGTCTGTATGGAGGAGTGGGCCAAAATCCCTGCTGCAGTGTGTGCAAACCTGGTCAAGAACTACAGGAAACGGATGATCTCTCTGTAATTGCAAACAAAGGTTTCTGTACCAAATATTAAGTTCTGCTTTTCTGATGTATCAAATACTTATGTCATGCAATAAAATGCAAATTAATTACTTAAAAATCATACAATGTGATTTTCTGGATTTTTGTTTTAGATTCCTTCTCTCGCAGTTGAAGTGTACCTATGATAAAAATGACAGACCTCTACATGCTTTGTAAGTAGGAAAACCTGCAAAATCGGCAGTGTATCAAATACTTGTTCTCCCCACTGTGTATACTGTATTCATGTTGTAAAAGATCTGTACTAAAAGTTGTTTGTTGAAAACATCCTGGTGGGATTTTCTTTCTTGTGTCTTCGCCTGTCTTTGATTTAGCTTGTTTCTTTGCCACTCCCATCAAATGTTCTTGAAGCGTTTCTTTAATGTTCATGTCCCACTGTTAGGGACGAGCAGGGGGCTCCAACTCCTCCGGTCTCTGAGTGCTTCTGGGGGTGGAGGCTTGTGTTCCAGTCCAGCAGGAACACACATCTAACTATATAATGTAGTTGTTTATTTCATGGAGGTTTGTTAGTGCTGGGCTGGAACAAAAGCCTGCCCAGGACCTCAGTTGGAGGCCCCTAAGGTAGAAGTTCATGGATGAGAGAGAAAATGTTTTGAGTTTAAGACTCAATTCACTATCCGACAGGCGGTGGTTGGTTTTCTTTTACGACACACCTGCCTAAAAAAGGTTTAGTTGTCTTCTCGATTGTAAATCTGATAGTATTTCTGTTTTTATAGCTTTCTTATTTTGCACTGTGTGTAAATGCAATCTTGCTAGCACAAAAAAATGTTGCCAAAAGCGGTCTCAACTTTGCAACTGTAAATGCTCCTTTACACTCTTTGTTTCTCTAGCTATTTCTCTCTTCTGTTTCTCTAGCTATTTCTCTCTTCTGTTTCTCTGGCTGTTAGTTTCCTCCTTGTTGGTCTGCTCTCTCTCGTTCTTTCAGTTCCTTGTGATATATTTAGCTGCTTTTATATGCAAATAAAATTGCAAGATTTTTACTTAAGAAGCATTGTCTTGTTGTTGATCAATCATACAGTACCCCATAACGACTGTCATTATCCCTCATTTGAAATCATAAAACATGTACACTGTATGAATGGCTTTAAATTGGTTTGAGTAAATTACTGGACGTCTGCTTTATTGAATATTCTCCTGCCTTTTGAAGTGATTTGTGGTTTTAAATGAAGCTCAGTGTTTATCCGTCATTGTAGCCATTTTGTATCTGGAAGTTAATTATGAATATGGTTATTTATTTTCTCAATGGAGACACTGGAATCGGATGTTTGAAATGACAGAGGTTTACTTGGGTGAATCTATGCCCCTCCCAGGGTACTTTTACACAGGACTAACATTGGCTATATAAATATCCATCCCCTTTGGATGTACAGAGAAATGTCGATTTTCAATATAAAAACACTATCAATGAAAACCAGAATTGTCACAGGAAATATCATCATTCTCACAACCCCCAGTTTAGTTGCCAATAGAAGCTGCAGTATATTATATGACACTTGTGCTTACTGTCAGACGTCCTGTGACAGTCCTGTGGGGGTGTTGTCTTTATGTTTACCATGCCTGCTCTTAAGGACATCCACCATGGTTCAGCCAAGCCGCTCACAGGGCTTTGTGTGGGCGAGTCACATGCCCTAATCCTATTTCTCACATGAAACCAAGCAGTCCGTCTTTATAGTGTTACGCGCCGTTACATAAAGATATGCAGGGTTTCATAGGGCTAATGGTTGTGGTTTATTTGGGTGTAGAGTTATGTATATCTGCTAGAGCTTGATCTTCTAATCCTGTTTGGATCAGTTGGTGTGTTGAGTGCCCGGTTATACATCAGTAGCCTGATCAGGTGAAGGGATGGGATGTTATACATCAATAGCCTGATCAGGTGAAGGGATGGGATGTTATACATCAATAACCTGATCAGGTGAAGGGATGGGATGTTATACATCAATAGCCTGATCAGGTGAAGGGATGGGATGTTATACATCAGTAGCCTGATCAGGTGAAGGGATGGGATGTTATACATCAGTAGCCTGATCAGGTGAAGGGATGGGATGTTATACATCAGTAGCCTGATCAGGTGAAGGGATGGGATGTTATACATCAATAACCTGATCAGGTGAAGGGATGGGGTGTTATACATCAGTAGCCTGATCAGGTGAAGGGATGGGATGTTATACATCAGTAGCCTGATCAGGTGAAGGGATGGGATGTTATACATCAGTAGCCTGATCAGGTGAAGGGATGGGATGTTATACATCAATAGCCTGATCAGGTGAAGGGATGGGATGTTATACATCAATAGCCTGATCAGGTGAAGGGATGGGATGTTATACATCAATAGCCTGATCAGGTGAAGGGATGGGGTGTTATACATCAATAGCCTGATCAGGTGAAGGGATGGGATGTTATACATCAGTAGCCTGATCAGGTGAAGGGATGGGGTGTTATACATCAATAGCCTGATCAGGTGACGGGATGGGATGTTATACATCAATAGCCTGATCAGGTGAAGGGATGGGATGTTATACATCAATAGCCTGATCAGGTGAAGGGATGGGATGTTATACATCAATAGCCTGATCAGGTGAAGGGATGGGATGTTATACATCAGTAGCCTGATCAGGTGAAGGGATGGGGTGTTATACATCAATAGCCTGATCAGGTGACGGGATGGGATGTTATACATCAGTAGCCTGATCAGGTGACGGGATGGGGAGTTATACATCAATAGCCTGATCAGGTGAAGGGATGGGATGTTATACATCAGTAGCCTGATCAGGTGACGGGATGGGATGTTATACATCAGTAGCCTGATCAGGTGACGGGATGGGATGTTATACATCAGTAGCCTGATCAGGTGACGGGATGGGATGTTATACATCAGTAGCCTGATCAGGTGACGGGATGGGATGTTATACATCAGTAGCCTGATCAGGTGACGGGATGGGATGTTATACATCAGTAGCCTGATCAGGTGAAGGAATTTCTCAAACTAGACACACGAATGTACTTGTCCTCTTGCTCAGTTGTGCACCGGGGCACCTCACTCATCTTTCTATTTTGGTTAGAGCCAGTTTGAACTGTTCTGTGAAGGGAGTAGTACACAGCATTGTACGAGATCTTCAGTTTCTTGGCAATGTCTCGCATGGAGAAGCCTTCATTTCTCAGTACAAGAATAGACTGACGAGTTTCAGAAGAAAGTGTCACATCTGCTCCTGCTACGCCCTCTGGTGTTCATCTGGTGTCTTCTTGACCTGCAGTTACTCCCCCTGTACACTCTCCCTCTCTGTGTGATTGTGTGGTTGGAGACAGGTGTGCTGGAGTCAGAACAGATCCCTACCAGCTGCAACTCGTTCCATAATCAAGACCTCTACAAATACTCAGTCCGGCCACTTCCACTCTGCCAGATCGTAATCTCTGCTCAGTCAGTTCATGATTCTAGCCATTTATGATTATTCAAGATCCTGTTACTCGGCTGTGCCTGTATCTCTGCCTGACACTGTTTATCCTCTCATTGCAGTTACCGCTCTGTCTCTGGCTCCAGTCTCCTGTTCCACATCTCACCACCCAACTACCTTGTTCTGGATTTTACTCACCAACACTACCTTGGATTCTCCTCAGGACCTGTTTACCCTGTTCTACTCAGCCAACAGTGTTCAGCTGTGCTAACATAATTGCAAAAGGGTTTTCTAATGATCAATTAGCCTTTTAAAATGATAAACTTGGAATAGCTAACACAACGTGCCATTGGAACACAGGAGTGATGGTTACTGATAATGGGCCTCTGTACACCTATGTAGATATTCCATCAAAAATCAGCCGTTTCCAGCTACAATAGTCATTTACAACATTAACCATGTCTACACTGTATTTCTGATCAATTTGATGTTATTTTAATGGACAAAAATGTGCTTTTCTTTCAAAAACAAGTACATTTCTAAATGAACCAAAACTTTTGAATGGTATTATACATCAATACCCTGATCAGGTGAAGGGATGGGGGGTAGAAGAGAGGGTGAAGGGATGGGGGGTAGAAGAGAGGGTGAAGGGATGGGGGAAGAAGAGAGGGTGAAGGGATGGGGGTAGAAGAGAGGGTGAAGGGATGGGGGGGTAGAAGAGAGGGTGGAGGGATAGAAGAGGGGTGAAGGAAGAGGTAGAAGGGGTGAAGGGATGGGGGTAGAAGAGAGGGTGAAGGGATGGGGGGTAGAAGAAAAGGGTGAGGGATGGGGGTGAAGAGGGTAGAAAGGGGGTGAAGAGAGGGTGGATGGGGGGTAGAAGAGAGGGTGAGGGATGGAGAAGAGGTAGAAGAGGGTGGAAGGATGGGGAAGAGAGGGGATGGAGGGATAGAAAAAGGGTGAGAAAGAAGAGGGGTGAAGGGATGGGGGGAAGAAGAGAGGGTGGAGAGGATGGGGGTAGAAGAGAGGGTGGAGGGATGGGGGTAGAAGAGAGGGTGGAGGGATGGGGGTAGAAGAGAGGGGATGAAGAGAGGGTGGAGGGATGGGGGTAGAAGAGAGGGTGAAGGGATGGGGGGTAGAAGAGAGGGTGAAGGGATGGGGGGTAGAAGAGAGGGTGAAGGGATGGGGGGTAGAAGAGAGGGCGGAGGGATGGGGGGTAGAAGAGAGGGTGGAGGGATGGGGGTAGAAGAGAGGGTGAAGGGATGGGGGTAGAAGAGAGGGTGGAGGGATGGGGGGGTAGAAGAGAGGGTGAAGGGATGAAGTAGAAGGGGGTGAAGGGATGGGGGGTAGAAGAGTGAAGGGATGGGGGGTAGAAGAGAGGGTGGAGGGATGGGGGTAGAAGAGAGGTGAAGGGATGGGGGTAGAAGAGAGGGTGAAGGGATGGGGGTAGAAGAGAGGTGAAGGGATGGGGGTAGAAGAGAGGGTGAAGGGATGGGGGTAGAAGAGAGGGTGAAGGGATGGGGGGTAGAAGAGAGGGTGGATGGGGGTAGGATGGGGGGGGGTAGAAGAGAGGGTGAAGGGATGGGGGTAGAAGAGAGGGTGAAGGGATGGGGGTAGAAGAGAGGGTGAAGGGATGGGGGGTAGAAGAGAGGGTGAAGGGATGGGGGTAGAAGAGAGGGATGGAGGGATGGGGGTAGAAGAGAGGGTGATGAGATGGGGGTAGAAGAGAGGGTGAAGGATGGGGTAGAAGAGAGGTGAAGGGATGGGGGTAGAAGAGAGGGTGAAGGGATGAAAGAGAGGGTGAAGGATGGGGGTAGGATGGGGGGTAGAAGAGAGGTGAAGGATGGGGGGTAGAAGAGAGGGTGGAGGGATGGGGTAGAAGAGAGGGTGAAGGGATGGGGGTAGAAGAGAGGGTGAAGGGATGGGGTAGAAGAGAGGGTGAAGGGATGGGGGTAGAAGAGAGGGTGAAGGGATGGGGGTAGAAGAGAGGGGTGAAGGGATGGGGGTAGAAGAGAGGTGAAGGGATGGGGGTAGAAGAGAGGGTGGAGGGATGGGGGGGTAGAAGAGAGGGTGAAGGGATGGGGGTAGAAGAGAGGGTGAAGGGATGGGGGGGGTAGAAGAGAGGGTGGAGGGATGGGGGTAGAAGAGAGGGTGAAGGGATGGGGGATGGTAGAAGAGAGGTGGAGGGATGGGGGGGGTAGAAGAGAGGGTGAAGGGATGGGGGTAGAAGAGAGGGTGGAGGGATGGGGGGTAGAAGAGAGGGTGAAGGGATGGGGGTAGAAGAGAGGGTGAAGGGATGGGGGTAGAAGAGAGGGTGGAGGGATGGGGGTAGAAGAGAGGGTGAAGGGATGGGGGTAGAAGAGAGGGTGGAGGGATGGGGGTAGAAGAGAGGGTGAAGGATGGGGGTAGAAGAGAGGGTGAAGGGATGGGGGTAGAAGAGAGGGTGGAGGGATGGGGGTAGAAGAGAGGGTGGAAGGATGGGGGTAGAAGAGAGGGAAGGGATGGGGTGAAGAGAGGGTGAAGGGATGGGGGTAGAAGAGAGGGTGAAGGATGGGGGTAGAAGAGAGGGTGAAGGGATGGGGGTAGAAGAGAGGGTGGAGGATGGGGGTAGAAGAGAGGGTGAAGGGATGGGGGTAGAAGAGAGGGTGAAGGGATGGGGGTAGAAGAGAGGGTGAAGGGATGGGGGTAGAAGAGAGGGTGAAGGATGGGGGTAGAAGAGAGGGTGAAGGGATGGGGGTAGAAGAGAGGGTGAAGGGATGGGGGTAGAAGAGAGGGTGAAGGATGGGGGCAGAAGAGAGGGTGAAGGATGGGGGTAGAAGAGAGGGTGAAGGGATGGGGGTAGAAGAGAGGGTGAAGGGATGGGGGTAGAAGAGAGGGTGAAGGGATGGGGGTAGAAGAGAGGGAAGGGATGGAGAAGGAGGGTGAAGGATGGGGGTAGAAGAGAGGGTGAAGGGATGGGGGGTAGAAGAGAGGGTGAAGGGATGGGGGGTAGAAGAGAGGGTGAAGGGATGGGGGGTAGAAGAGAGGGTGAAGGGATGGGGGGTAGAAGAGAGGGTGAAGGGATGGGGGGTAGAAGAGAGGGTGAAGGGATGGGGGGTAGAAGAGAGGGTGAAGGGATGGGGGGTAGAAGAGAGGGTGAAGGGATGGGGGTAGAAGAGAGGGGTGGAGGGGATGGGGGTAGAAGAGAGGGTGAAGGGATGGGGGGTAGAAGAGAGGGTGGAGGGATGGGGGGTAGAAGAGAGGGTGAAGGGATGGGGGTAGAAGAGAGGGTGAAGGGATGGGGGTAGAAGAGAGGGTGAAGGGATGGGGGGTAGAAGAGAGGGTGAAGGGATGGGGGGTAGAAGAGAGGGTGAAGGGATGGGGGTAGAAGAGAGGGTGAAGGGATGGGGGTAGAAGAGAGGGTGGAGGGATGGGGGTAGAAGAGAGGGTGAAGGGATGGGGGTAGAAGAGAGGGTGGAGGGATGGGGGTAGAAGAGAGGGTGAAGGGATGGGGGTAGAAGAGAGGGTGAAGGGATGGGGTAGAAGAGAGAGGGATGGGGGTGAAGGGATGGGGTAGAAGAGAGGGTGGAGGGATGGGGGTAGAAGAGAGGTGAAGGGATGGGGGTAGAAGAGAGGGTGAAGGGATGGGGGTAGAAGAGAGGGTGAAGGGATGGGGGTAGAAGAGAGGGTGAAGGGATGGGGGTAGAAGAGAGGGTGGAGGGATGGGGGGAAGAAGGGTGAAGGGGATGGGGGTAGAAGAGAGGGTGAAGGGATGGGGGTAGAAGAAGGGTGAAGGGATGGGGGGTAGAAGAGAGGTGATGGGGGGTAGAAGAGAGGGTGAAGGGATGGGGGTAGAAGAGAGGTGAAGGGATGGGGGTAGAAGAGAGGGTGAAGGGATGGGGGTAGAAGAGAGGGTGAAGGGATGGGGGTAGAAGAGAGGTGAAGGGATGGGGGTAGAAGAGAGGGTGAAGGGATGGGGGTAGAAGAGAGGGTGAAGGGATGGGGGTAGAAGAGAGGGTGAAGGGATGGGGGTAGAAGAAGAAGGGATGGGGGTAGAAGAGAGGGTGAAGGATGGGGGTAGAAGAGAGGGTGGAGGGATGGGGGGTAGAAGAGAGGGTGAAGGGATGGGGGGTAGAAGAGAGGGTGGAGGGATGGGGGGTAGAAGAGAGGGTGAAGGGATGGGGGGTAGAAGAGAGGGTGAAGGGATGGGGGGTAGAAGAGAGGGTGGAGGGATGGGGGGTAGAAGAGAGGGTGAAGGGATGGGGGGTAGAAGAGAGGGTGGAGGGATGGGGGGTAGAAGAGAGGGTGAAGGGATGGGGGGTAGAAGAGAGGGTGGAGGGATGGGGGGTAGAAGAGAGGGTGAAGGGATGGGGGGTAGAAGAGAGGGTGGAGGGATGGGGGGTAGAAGAGAGGGTGAAGGGATGGGGGGTAGAAGAGAGGGTGGAGGGATGGGGGTAGAAGAGAGGGTGAAGGGATGGGGGGTAGAAGAGAGGGTGGAGGGATGGGGGGTAGAAGAGAGGGTGAAGGGATGGGGGGTAGAAGAGAGGGTGAAGGGATGGGGGTAGAAGAGAGGGTGGAGGGATGGGGGTAGAAGAGAGGGTGAAGGGATGGGGGTAGAAGAGGGTGGAGGGATGGGGGCAGAAGAGAGGGTGAAGGGATGGGGGTAGAAGAGAGGGTGGAGGGATGGGGGTAGAAGAGAGGGTGAAGGGATGGGGGTAGAAGAGAGGGTGAAGGGATGGGGGTAGAAGAGAGGGTGAAGGGATGGGGGTAGAAGAGAGGGTGAAGGGATGGGGGTAGAAGAGAGGGTGAAGGGATGGGGGTAGAAGAGAGGGTGAAGGGATGGGGGTAGAAGAGAGGGTGAAGGGATGGGGGTAGAAGAGAGGGTGAAGGGATGGGGGTAGAAGAGAGGGTGAAGGGATGGGGGTAGAAGAGAGGGTGAAGGGATGGGGGTAGAAGAGAGGGTGAAGGGATGGGGGTAGAAAGAGGGGTGAGGAGGGTGAAGGGATGGGGGTAGAAGAGAGGGTGGAGGGATGGGGGTAGAAGAGAGGGTGAAGGGATGGGGGGTAGAAGAGAGGGTGGAGGGATGGGGGGTAGAAGAGAGGGTGAAGGGATGGGGGGTAGAAGAGAGGGTGAAGGGATGGGGGGTAGAAGAGAGGGTGAAGGGATGGGGGGTAGAAGAGAGGGTGAAGGGATGGGGGGTAGAAGAGAGGGTGAAGGGATGGGGGTAGAAGAGAGGGTGAAGGGATGGGGGTAGAAGAGAGGGTGAAGGGATGGGGGGTAGAAGAGAGGGTGAAGGGATGGGGGTAGAAGAGAGGGTGAATGGGATGAAGGGGGGTAGAAGAGAGGGTGAAGGGATGGGGGTAGAAGAGAGGGTGAAGGGATGGGGGTAGAAGAGAGGGTGGAGGGATGGGGGGTAGAAGAGAGGGAAGGGATGAAGGGATGGGGGTAGAAGAGAGGGTGAAGGGATGGGGGTAGAAGAGAGGGTGAAGGGATGGGGGTAGAAGAGAGGGTGAAGGGATGGGGGTAGAAGAGAGGGTGAAGGGATGGGGGTAGAAGAGAGGGTGAAGGGATGGGGGTAGAAGAGAGGGTGAAGGGATGGGGGTAGAAGAGAGGTGAAGGGATGGGGGTAGAAGAGAGGGTGAAGGGATGGGGGTAGAAGAGAGGTGGAGGGATGGGGTAGAAGAGAGGTGAAGGGATGGGGGTAGAAGAGAGGGTGAAGGGATGGGGGTAGAAGAGAGGGTGAAGGATGAAAGAGAGGGTGAAGGGATGGGGGTAGAAGAGAGGGTGAAGGGATGGGGGTAGAAGAGAGGGTGAAGGGATGGGGGTAGAAGAGAGGGTGAAGGGATGGGGGGTAGAAGAGAGGGTGAAGGGATGGGGGGGAGTGAAGGATAGAAGAGAGGGTGAAGGGATGGGGGTAGAAGAGAGGGTGAAGGGATGGGGGTAGAAGAGAGGGTGAAGGGATGGGGGTAGAAGAGAGGGTGAAGGGATGGGGGGTAGAAGAGAGGGTGAAGGATGGGGGGTAGAAGAGAGGGTGAAGGATGGGGGGTAGAAGAGAGGGTGAAGGGATGGGGGTAGAAGAGAGGGTGGAGGGATGGGGGTAGAAGAGAGGGTGAAGGGATGGGGGGAGAAGAGAGGGTGAAGGGATGGGGGTAGAAGAGAGGGTGAAGGGATGGGGGGTAGAAGAGAGGGTGAAGGGATGGGGGTAGAAGAGAGGGTGAAGGGATGGGGGTAGAAGAGAGGTGAAGGGATGGGGGTAGAAGAGAGGGTGAAGGGATGGGGGTGAGAAGAGAGGGTGAAGGGATGGGGGTAGAAGAGAGGGTGAAGGGATGGGGGTAGAAGAGGGTGAAGGGATGGGGGTGTTAGAGGGTGAATAGCCTGATCAGGTGAAGAAGGGATGTTATACATCATAGGGGGGGGGTGAAGAGAGGGTGAAGGGATGGGGGTGAAGACATGAAGGGATGGGGGGTAGAAGGGGTGAAGGGATGGGGGTCAAAGAGAGTGAAGGGATGGGGGTTATAATCAATAGCCTGATCAGGTGAAGGGATGGGGGTTAGAAGATCAGGGTGAGGATGGGGGTGAAGAGAGGGTGGGAGGGATGGGGGTCAAAGAGAGGGTGAAGGGATGGGGGGTAGAAGAGAGGGTGAAGGGATGGGGGTAGAAGAGAGGGTGAAGGGATGGGGGTAGAAGAGAGGTGAAGGGATGGGGGTTATAAGAATAGGATGATCAGGTGAGAAGAGAGGGTGAAGGGATGGGGGTCAGAAGAGAGGGTGAAGGATGGGGGCTAGAAGAGAGGGTGAAGGATCTGGGTCTTCTTGAAGGCAGTTACTGGGGGTAGAAGAGAGGGTGAAGATTGTGTGGTTGGAGACAGGTGTGGGATGTAGAAGAGAGGGTGAAGGGATGGGGGTAGAAAGAGGGTGAAGGGATGGGGGGTTCCAGCCAGATCGAAGGATGGGGGTCAAGTTCATGATTCTAGAATGATTATTGAAGGGATGGGGTTAGAAGAGAGGGTGAAGGGATGGGGGTAGAAGAGCCTGAAGGGATGGGGGTATTGAAGAGAGGGTGTCTCTGGGGGTAGAAGAGAGGGTGAAGGGATGGGGGTAGAAGAGAGGGTGAAGGGATGGGGGTAGAAGAGAGGGTGAAGGGATGGGGGGTAGAAGAGAGGGTGAAGGGATGGGGTCAGGACCTGTTTACCCTGTTCTGTTCAGAAGAGTGTGAAGGATGGGGGTAGAAGAGAGGGTGAAGGGATTTCTAATGAAGAGAGGGTGAGCCTTTTAAAAGATGAAGGGATTAGGGTAAAGAGAGGGTGAAGGGATGGGGGTAAAGACAGGAGTGAAGGGATGGGGGTAAAGAGAGGGTGAAGGGATGGGGGTAAAGAGAGGGTGAAGGGATGGGGGTAGAAGAGAGGGTGAAGGGATGTCTAGAAGAGAGGGTGAAGGGATTTAGAAGAGAGGGTGAAGGGATGGACAAAAAAGGGATGGGGGTTCAGAAGAGAAGGACATTTCTGGGGGTGAAGAAGGGTGAAGGGATTTGAAGAGGGGTGAAGGGATGGGGGGTAGAAGAGAGGGTGAAGGGATGGGGGGTAGAAGAGAGGGTGGAACAACAGAAAAGTCTTCAGTCCTGGAGTCAAACCCCGGGGCCTTCTCCCTTGGAACCAGCTAACACACAACACAACAGTCAGAATCTCACAACCCCCTCACGCCCCTTCCACACACATACTGTACAGTCCCATCTCAGCCTCTCTTTCCCCTCCCACCCCGGGAACATCAAAGCGGCCTAACCAATTAACTCGTCCCCCAAACGAGGAGCGCAACATCCCACCCGGCACCATCCCAATCCCCGTCCCTCATTACCATAATCCAGGCTAATCATATTAGCATAGCGCCACAGATGAAGGAATGAGCGAAGACCCACGTTGTGTCTGTTTGAACTAATGTGTACATTCTGTATGTGTGTGTGGGAGTGGGGAGAGCACATAGACACTTTTATGTGTACTGTGTAAAGGCTCATGTAATGCCTGGTTTTTTCCTTCTCTATGAAGCTCAGAGCTTTAATGCCCACATAGTCTTTGTCTAAAGAGGCAAGCTGCAAGCAAACATGCGCCCACCGCCATGGGGCCTTTTGAAGTTCTTTAAAGGAAGTCGGAGGGGAGGTGGTGGGGGTGGGGGGCACATCTGTACACAGTAAACACACTAATCAGCAGACACCATGCTGTGCACCAGGACACATGTTGTCTCGTTCAATGAAGCTGTGGGGAAGTAGGGCCGGGATTCAACCCCATCGCGCTTGTCGACAACGCCACCTTTAAAGGCAATGTTACTGTGTTCGTGGAGATTCAAGGTGAACATTGCAGATGTCGGTTCAATTAGAAATTACCCTTCAAATGTCAAGTCCTCTGTAGCACGGATCTACAGCAGATCAGAATGAATCCCAGCCTAATTAGGAACCGTTTCTATGTCAGTGTTTTCCACCCTTACACACACCTACAGGCACCCCCAGGGTTCAGGTGACACACACACACAGGCACCCCCAGGGTTCAGGTGACACACACACAGGCACCCCCAGGGTTCAGGTGACACACACACAGGCACCCCCAGGGTTCAGGTGACACACACACAGGCACCCCCAGGGTTCAGGTGACACACACAGGCACCCCCAGGGTTCAGGTGACATACACACAGGCACCCCCAGGGTTCAGGTGACACACACACAGGCACCCCCAGGGTTCAGGTGACATACACACAGGCACCCCCAGGGTTCAGGTGACACACACACAGGCACCCCCAGGGTTCAGGTGACACACACACAGGCACTCCCAGGGTTCAGGTGACACACACACACAGGCACCCCCAGGGTTCAGGTGACACACACGCAAGCACCCCCAGGGTTCAGGTGACACACACACAGGCACCCCCAGGGTTCAGGTGACACACACATAGGCACCCCCAGGGTTCAGGTGACACACACAGGCACCCCCAGGGTTCAGGTGACACACACACAGGCACCCCCAGGGTTCAGGATGACACACACACAGGCACCCCCAGGGTTCAGGTGACACAGGCACCCCCAGGGTTCAGGTGACACAGGCACCCCCAGGGTTCAGATGACACAGGCACCCCTGGGGTTCAGGTAACACACACACAGACACCCCCAGGGTTCAGGTGACACACACACAGGCACCCCCAGGGTTCAGGTGACATACACACAGGCACCCCCAGGGTTCAGGTGACACACACACAGGCACCCCCAGGGTTCAGGTGACACAGGCACCCCCAGGGTTCAGGTGACACACCCACAGGCACCCCCAGGGTTCAGGTGACACACACAGGCACTCCCAGGGTTCAGGTGACACCCACCCCCAGGGTTCAGGTGACACACACACAGGCACCCCAGGGTTCAGGTGACACACACACAGGCACCCCCAGGGTTCAGGTGACACACACACAGGCACTCCCAGGGTTCAGGTGACACACACACAGGCAAGCACCCCCAGGGTTCAGGTGACACACACACAGGCACCCCCAGGGTTCAGGTGACACACACATAGGCACCCCCAGGGTTCAGGTGACACACACAGGCACCCCCAGGGTTCAGGTGACACACACACAGGCACCCCCAGGGTTCAGGATGACACACACACAGGCACCCCCAGGGTTCAGGTGACACAGGCACCCCCAGGGTTCAGGTGACACAGGCACCCCCAGGGTTCAGATGACACAGGCACCCCCTGGGGTTCAGGTAACACACACACAGACACCCCCAGGGTTCAGGTGACACACACACAGGCACCCCCAGGGTTCAGGTGACATACACACAGGCACCCCCAGGGTTCAGGTGACACACACACAGGCACCCCCAGGGTTCAGGTGACACAGGCACCCCCAGGGTTCAGGTGACACACCCACAGGCACCCCCAGGGTTCAGGTGACACACACACAGGCACTCCCAGGGTTCAGGTGACACACACACAGGCACCCCCAGGGTTCAGGTGACACACACACAGGCACCCCCAGGGTTCAGGTGACACACACACACAGGCACCCCCAGGGTTCAGGTGACACACACACAGGCACCCCAGGGTTCAGGTGACACACACACAGGCACCCCCAGGGTTCAGGTGACACACACACACAGGCACCCCCAGGGTTCAGGTGACACACACACAGGCACCCCCAGGGTTCAGGTGACACACACACAGGCACTCCCAGGGTTCAGGTGACATACACACAGGCACCCCCAGGGTTCAGGTGACACAGGCACCCCCAGGGTTCAGGTGACACACAGGCACCCCCAGGGTTCCGGTGACACACACACAGGCACCCCCAGGGTTCAGGTGACACACACACAGGCACCTCCAGGGTTCAGGTGACACACCCACAGGCACCCCCAGGGTTCAGGTGACACACACACAGGCACCCCCAGGGTTCAGGTGACACACACACAGGCACCTCCAGGGTTCAAGTGACACACCCACAGGCACCCCCAGGGTTCAGGTGACACACACACAGGCACCCCCAGGGTTCAGGTGACACAGGCACCCCCAGGGTTCAGGTGACACAGGCACCCCCAGGGTTCAGATGACACAGGCACCCCCTGGGGTTCAGGTAACACACACACAGGCACCCCCAGGGTTCAGGTGACACACACACAGGCACCCCCAGGGTTCAGGTGACATACACACAGGCACCCCCAGGGTTCAGGTGACACACACACAGGCACCCCCAGGGTTCAGGTGACACAGGCACCCCCAGGGTTCAGGTGACACACACACAGGCACCCCCAGGGTTCAGGTGACATACTTGTCTCCTCTCTTGTCTCCTCTCATAGGTGTCTCCTCTCTTTAAGGAACATGCTGTTTCTCCATCAGGGGAAACACATCATTCCATGTACTCACACTACAGCCCCTAAAACATCCTTTCCACCCACATATGACAGAGAGCCTGTAGCAGGTCTTGAGAGGTGTGTCTCCATCACATGTTGTATTCCCTCCCTCCCTCCCTCTCTCTCTTTCCATCCCTTCCCCCTCCCTCCCTCTCTCTCTTTCCCTCCCTCCCTCTCTCTCTCTTTCCACCTCTCAACCCTCCCTCCCTCTCTCTCTCTCTCTTTCCCTCCCTCCCTCCCTCTCTCTCTCTCTCTTTCCACCTCTCACCCTCCCTCCCTCTCTCTCTCTCTCTTTCCCTCCCTCCCTCCATCTCTCTCCCCTCTCTCTCTCTCTCTCTTTCCATCTCTCCCCCTCCCTCCCTCTCTTTCTCTCTCTCCCTCCCCTCCCTCCCTTTCTACTTTCCATGTCTGAGTGTGTGTGTGTGAGTCTTTATTGCTCCCCCATATTGCCAGCTTTATTAATTATCCTAGCCCTGGCAGCTGCTGGTGATATTGTCTATTTGTCAGGTTAGCCTTCGCCCCACGGTGATGGATGGATACAGGGTGAGACACGGTGAAGGTCTAACACCCCGACCATCCCCATCCACTAGGGTGTCAATGGTGTGTGTGTGTGTGTGTGTGTGTGTGTGTGTGTGTGTGTGTGTGTGTGTGTGTGTGTGTGTGTGTGTGTGTGTGTGTGTGTGTGTGTGTGTGTGTGTGTGTGTGTGTGTGTGACAGTGACAGACAGACAGAACCGGTGTAATGTGACAGACAGACAGACAGACAGACAGAGACAGACAGACAGACAGAGACAGACAGACAGACAGACAGACAGACAGACAGACAGACAGACAGACAGACAGACAGACAGACAGACAGACAGACAGACAGAGGGAGAGAAGGCTTACCTTGGTGCCCAGCTCTGCAGTGTTAATGTCGTCTTAATTGTCCCACCAGTGGTATTATTGTAATCTGGAGTTCATTTGAGTCACTGTGAAATCATTCACTGAAACAGATGTGGCTTTATGCTTTCCATATCCTCATCTCCCACATGTGGTACCAGTTCACTCTTTACAAGTGTTATTCTCTTTATCGTTTCAATTTAGATTATGAGGTGACACCAAGAGGTTTGGAGAGGAGCAGACACAATCTCTGGGTTGAAAAATTAAATGTAATTGAAGGGGCTTATTTCCTGTGTGAAAGTTGGCATGTAGATATCGTAGATACAGAAAATAGAGAGAGAGAAAGAGAGCGAGAGAGAGAGCGAGAGAGAGAGAGAGAGAGAGAGAGAGAGAGATAGATAGATAGATAGATAGATAGATAGATAGATAGATAGATAGATAGATAGATAGATAGATAGATAGATAGATAGATTTTCTCATTGATTAGTAGTCTGCTCCAGTAATACTCTACTTACTATTCTGAGGTTCCATCTCCTGTTATTCCCATGTACAGGTAGTCATGGATGTTGCCTAGCTACATGCCGATCAGCCTCCTTAACAACTGGATGTGATCAGCCTCCTTGACAAGCCTCCTTTAAGTGAGTCTACAGATGGTGCAGGCGCCACATTAGCAAATGATGTAACGTAGCTGTGACAAATGGCGTTCATTTGTGGTGGCATTGACATGAAGGATAATTATGCCTGTAGGAGTGTCCAGAGAGGGGAGGTTATTCTGCATTTGGCCTTGTGTTTTTCTCTGCTGTTGGGGTGGACACAAATAGTCTTCCTTCCTGTACTTTAACATGTCAGCTAAAGCATTTACACTTTATTGGCAGCTTTAGCATTTAGCAATTAGAAGCCATAACAGTTTCCCCTTATAATGATTAATTTAGAACAGGGGTGAACTTTGCTCCATAATCAAATCAAGATTTATTTCTACAGAACATTTCAGACATGGAATGCAACACAATGTGCTTCACAGGGAAAAACACAAATAAAAACAATGAAAATAAAATCTGAAATATTTACTACACCCCAAACAGGATAAAAACAAAATAATACCAATAAAAATGAACGACTAAAAAGCACCCTGAGGAAAAGCAAAGATGAAAAGGTATTTTAAGATCTCTTTTAAATATGTCCACAGTTTCATCCCCTCCCAGGTCCTCTGGCAGGCTGGTCCAGAGGCTGGGGGCATAGTAACTAAAGGCTGCCTCTCCATGCCTCTTGGTCCGAGGCTTTGGGAGAGTTAAAAGGCCAGAGGACCTGAGGGACCTACTGGGTACAGAACGTAAAAGCATGTCTGACATGTATTAAGCTGCACAATCGTGGCTTGTTTTAAATCCAGAAGAATCTTAAAATGAATTCTATAAATCACAGGCAGTCAGTGCAGAGACCTTAGAACCGGTGTAATGTGTTCTCTCTGTCTGGTCTTGGTCAGTACCCGTGATAAAGCATTCTCTATGTTTTACAGTACAGAGACCTTAGAACCGGTGTAATGTGTGCTCTCTGTCTGGTCTTGGTCAGTACCCGTGATAAAGCATTCTCTATGTTTTACAGTACAGAGACCTTAGAACCGGTGTAATGTGTGCTCTCTGTCTGGTCTTGGTCAGTACCCGTGATAAAGCATTCTCTATGTTTTACAGTACAGAGACCTTAGAACCGGTGTAATGTGTGCTCTCTGTCTGGTCTTGGTCAGTACCCGTGCTCAGCATTCTCTATGTTTTACAGTACAGAGACCTTAGAACCGGTGTAATGTGTGCTCTCTGTCTGGTCTTGGTCAGTACCCGTGATAAAGCATTCTCTATGTTTTACAGTACAGAGACCTTAGAACCGGTGTAATGTGTGCTCTCTGTCTGGTCTTGGTCAGTACCCGTGATAAAGCATTCTCTATGTTTTACAGTACAGAGACCTTAGAACCGGTGTAATGTGTGCTCTCTGTCTGGTCTTGGTCAGTACCCGTGATAAAGCATTCTCTATGTTTTACAGTACAGAGACCTTAGAACCGTGTAATGTGTGCTCTCTGTCTGGTCTTGGTCAGTACCCGTGATAAAGCATTCTCTATGTTTTACAGTACAGAGACCTTAGAACCGGTGTAATGTGTGCTCTCTGTCTGGTCTTGGTCAGTACCCGTGATAAAGCATTCTCTATGTTTTACAGTACAGAGACCTTAGAACCGGTGTAATGTGTGCTCTCTGTCTGGTCTTGGTCAGTACCCGTGATAAAGCATTCTCTATGTTTTACAGTACAGAGACCTTAGAACCGGTGTAATGTGTGCTCTCTGTCTGGTCTTGGTCAGTACCCGTGATAAAGCATTCTCTATGTTTTACAGTACAGAGACCTTAGAACCGGTGTAATGTGTGCTCTCTGTCTGGTCTTGGTCAGTACCCGTGATAAAGCATTCTCTATGTTTTACAGTACAGAGACCTTAGAACCGGTGTAATGTGTGCTCTCTGTCTGGTCTTGGTCAGTACCCGTGATAAAGCATTCTCTATGTTTTACAGTACAGAGACCTTAGAACCGGTGTAATGTGTGCTCTCTGTCTGGTCTTGGTCAGTACCCGTGATAAAGCATTCTGACTGGTATGTTTTACAGAAACATACAGAGACCTGGAAGATAGAACCGGTGTCATGTGGACAGGACAGAGAGGCAGACTGGAGCTGGACAAAGAGAGACAGACAGGACAGACTGAGGACAGAGAGGCAGACTGGACAGGACAGAGAGGCAGACTGGACAGGACAGAGAGACAGACTGGGACAGGACAGAGAGAGACAGACTGGGCCACAGGACAGAGAGGCAGACTGGACAGGACAGAGAGGCAGACTGGACAGGACAGGACAGAGAGGCAGACTGGACAGGAGAGAGGCAGACTGGACAGGCCAGAGAGACAGACTGGACAGGCCAGAGAGGCAGAGACAGGAGAGAGACAGAGGACAGAGAGAGCAGACTGGACAGGACAGAGAGGCAGACTGGACAGGACAGAGAGGCAGACTGGACAGGACAGAGAGACAGACTGGGACAGAGACAGAGAGAGAGGCAGACTGGACAGGAGAGAGACAGACTGGACAGGACAGAGAGGCTGGAGACTGGACAGGACAGAGAGGCAGACTGGACAGGACAGAGACTGGACAGGACAGAGAGGCAGACTGGACAGGACAGAGAGGCAGACTGGACAGGACAGAGAGGCAGACTGGACAGGACAGAGAGGCAGACTGGACAGACTGGACAGGACAGAGAGGCAGACTGGACAGGACAGAGAGACAGACTGGACAGGACAGAGAGGCAGACTGGACAGGACAGAGAGGCAGACTGGACAGGACAGAGAGGCAGACTGGACAGGACAGAGAGGCAGACTGGACAGGACAGAGAGGCAGACTGGACAGGCCAGAGAGGCAGACTGGACAGGCCAGAGAGGCAGACTGGACAGGCCAGAGAGGCAGACTGGACAGGACAGAGAGGCAGACTGGACAGGACAGAGAGGCAGACTGGACAGGCCAGAGAGGCAGACTGGACAGGACAGAGAGACCGACTGGACAGGACAGAGAGGCAGACTGGACAGGACAGAGAGACAGGACAGACAGATAGGCAGACCGGATAGGACATACAGACCAAACGAGACAAGACAGGCAGACCAGACAGGACAACCAGACCAGACAAGACAGGCAGACCAGACAGGACAAACAGACCAGACCTGACAGGCAGACAGACAGGACAGACCAGACTGGAAGGACAAAGAGACAGGACAGACAGACCAGTCGAGACAAGACAGGACAGACAGACCATGAACAGCAGTACAGTCCAGAGCCCCCAAGCCTTAATTAATCCCATCTCTTCATGCTGATTAATTCAATTGGTCTTGTGTTTTATTACCGTGTATTAATTACAATTATTAATGATCTCAGCAGGACCTAATGTCAGCCATATGGGAGGGCAGTATGGCTGTGTTGTCTGGAGAGGCTTTAGCCAACCGCCATGCCAACCGTGAGGTCATGAGGGCGCAGTGGGAATAGCGGGAGGTTTGGCACCTGGCCCATGAAAGAATACTTTCAGTCCTGCGTCATGATCTGATTTAGTGGGTTAGGCCTATGAGAGAATGCCAGGGGATACACACCACACCCTGACTGTTCCACTGTATGATTTAGTGGGTTAGGCCTATGAGAGAATGCCAGGGGATACACACCACACCCGGACTGTTCCACTGTATGATTTAGTGGGTTAGGCCTATGAGAGAATGCCAGGGGATACACACCACACCCGGACTGATCCACTGTATGATTTAGTGGGTTAGGCCTATGAGAGAATGCCAGGGGATACACACCACACCCGAGAGATGATTTAGCCAGAGAGAATGCCAGGGGATACACACCACACCCGGACTGATCCACTGTATGATTTAGTGGGTTAGGCCTATGAGAGAATGCCAGGGGATACACACCACACCCGGACTGATCCACTGTATGATTTAGTGGGTTAGGCCTATGAGAGAATGCCAGGGGATACACACCACACCCGGACTGATCCACTGTATGATTTAGTGGGTTAGGCCTATGAGAGAATGCCAGGGGATACACACACACATCCACTGGATTTAGTGGGTTAGGCTGAGAGAATGCCACTGTCCATGATTTTAGTGGGTTAGGCCTATGAGAGAATGCCAGGGGATACACACCACACCCGGACTGATCCACTGTATGATTTAGTGGGTTAGGCCTATGAGAGAATGCCAGGGGATACACACCACACCCGGACTGATCCACTGTATGATTTAGTGGGTTAGGCCTATGAGAGAATGCCAGGGGATACACACCACACCCGGACTGATCCACTGTATGATTTAGTGGGTTAGGCCTATGAGAGAATGCCAGGGGATACACACCACACCCGGACTGATCCACTGTATGATTTAGTGGGTTAGGCCTATGAGAGAATGCCAGGGATACACACCACACCCGGTTAGTATGATTTAGTGGGTTAGGCCTATGAGAGAATGCCAGGGGATACACACCACACCCGGACTGATCCACTGTATGATTTAGTGGGTTAGGCCTATGAGAGAATGCCAGGGGATACACACCACACCCGGACTGTTCCACTGTATGATTTAGTGGGTTAGGCCTATGAGAGAATGCCAGGGGATACACACCACACCCTGACTGTTCCACTGTATGATTTAGTGGGTTAGGCCTATGAGAGAATGCCAGGGGATACACACCACACCCGGACTGATCCACTGTATGATTTAGTGGGTTAGGCCTATGAGAGAATGCCAGGGGATACACACCACACCCGGACTGATCCACTGTATGATTTAGTGGGTTAGGCCTATGAGAGAATGCCAGGGGATACACACCACACCCGGACTGTTCCACTGTATGATTTAGTGGGTTAGGCCTATGAGAGAATGCCAGGGGATACACACCACACCCTGGCTGTTCCACTGTATGATTTAGTGGGTTAGGCCTATGAGAGAATGCCAGGGGATACACACCACACCCTGGCTGTTCCACTGTATGAGGACTATGTTAAACATTTTATTCTGTACGTAAATCATCTTGTATCAAGTCTGATTCTCAGGCATTCCAGACCATGGAGACCTCGGCCATGTTTTAATGGCACGTGTTCATTCTGTGGATTTTAGTTTTGGCCCATGACAGCCGAAGGCGCCAGAGTATTATGTCCCTGGACACACACACACACACACACACACAACACGATCCCTCAGCAGCTGCTGCGGTTGACACGGTTGGTGTCATCTCTGCTTGGCCCGGGAGTAAACGTGGGCCACTAGATATCAGATAACGCGTCACCTCTGGTCCTCTGGGCTCTGATGACAGAAGATCTGCGTCTCTCTCTCTCTGTTGTAGCTACTTAATTGAGGATGATAACCCCACAGTTGTTTATCTAGCCTCTCTCTCCTCTCTGGTTCTCTACTGTCACAGTTGGTTATCTAGCTTCTCTCCTCTCTGGTTCTCTAGTGTCACAGTTGGTTATCTAGCTTCTAACCTCTCTGGTTCTCTACTGTCACAGTTGGTTATCTTGCCTCTCTCTCCTCTCTGCAGTTCTCTACTGTCACAGTTGGTTATCTAGCCTCTCTCTCCTCTCTGGTTCTCTACTGTCACAGTTGGTTATCTAGCTTCTCTCCTCTCTGGTTCTCTACTGTCACAGTTGGTTATCTAGCTTCTCTCCTCTCTGGTTCTCTACTGTCACAGTTGGTTATCTAGCTTCTCTCCTCTCTGGTTCTCTACTGTCACAGTTGGTTATCTAGCCTCTCTCTCCTCTCTGGTTCTCTACTGTCACAGTTGGTTATCTAGCCTCTCTCTCCTCTCTGGTTCTCTACTGTCACAGTTGGTTATCTAGCCTCTCTCTCCTCTCTGGTTCTCTACTGTCACAGTTGGTTATCTAGCTTCTCTCCTCTCTGGTTCTCTACTGTCACAGTTGGTTATCTAGCCTCTCTCTCCTCTCTGGTTCTCTACTGTCACAGTTGGTTATCTAGCCTCTCTCTCCTCTCTGGTTCTCTACTGTCACAGTTGGTTATCTAGCCTCTCTCTCCTCTCTGGTTCTCTACTGTCACAGTTGGTTATCTAGCCTCTCTCTCCTCTCTGGTTCTCTACTGTCACAGTTGGTTATCTAGCCTCTC